>NC_056527.1:41938871-41979170 GCF_019175285.1 Sceloporus undulatus | reverse complement strand
TTGATTGATTGATTGATTTTGGTGTTTGGAGAATTTTCACGTACATAATGAGAGATCTTGGAGATGGGACCCAAGTCTAAACAAAAAATTATGTTACATATACACTTTATATGCACATAGCCTTAAGGTAATTCTATGCACAATATTTTTAACAGTTTTGTGCATGAAATAAAGTTTGTATGAAACCATCAGAAAGCGAAGGTGTTGCTGTCTCAACACTCAGGTGGACAGTTTTGGACTCTGAAGTATTTCAGATTTCCAGATAAGGGATACTCAACCTGTAGTGTGTTTTATGCCTGGCTTTTTAGAGAAGGTCCTACTGACAGTTGGAACAAAAAGGTTTTGCAAAGTTGATTAGAGTCCAAAATAAATGGCTGTATTTTTACTGACACTTAGAGAGATATTTGAAGAATTAAATGAGAAATTAAGGATATGTTTCTTTAAAACAATTCCATTATTTCAGAGCATTGTTGATATAATATGCTTTAACTAAATATGGACATAGTCTTGCACATAAAGTTAAATGAGTTAATATGAGTGCCTGTTTTATTCCTCTGCTGGCAGGTTTTTTTAAACCAGTGTAACATTAAAAACTGGCATTACATTCTGAGAGGGAATATATCCTTAAATATTTTCTTTCCATATCCCATTGGGTGACATTGGGCAAGTCACATGCTCTGAGCCTCTGGGGAAGGTAATGGCAAACCTCTGAACAAATCTTGCCAAGAAAACTCCAAGATATATTTGCCTTAGAGTTGCCATAAGTTGGAAAATATTTGAAGCCACACAATAACAACAGTAATGGAAACAGCACTTGAAATGTACAGGGTTCTATCAATTTCAGAGTAGGTAGACTTATCACCTGAATTTGAGCGGGTGGGGAGAGAAATAACTTCAGTTATGCTAGAAAATTATTACCTTTGCCTGTATCTGAGGCAGACTTGCAATAAGCTTCATGAAAACCTTGATGGAAATAATATTTAAATATATACTTTTTGCTTAATTTCTTTGTATAGACCTCCTCTTTTAATATTTTAATTCTCTTTGCCTTGAAACATGTGGCCATGAAGAAACACTACTTACAGCTAAAAGATTAAAGTTCTATTCTGTGTCTTACAACTGTTTCAAGATTTTCCGATTCTGAAATGTGCACCTGACTAACTTTTGCAGAATAAGCAGTGCTCTTAACAGTAACTTTGGTAATGCGTTTCACATAAGAATTCAGTGCTGTTAAGTTCTAGTGTCTGTGCACTGTAAAGTTTTGCCGAAAACAAATGCAATTAAGTATATCATGTGATCAGAGCTGGACTCACTATAAAATAACTTGCTCCTGACATTGCAAATCTTTTGCTTTAGCAATGCAAATATTCAGAGCTTCTTCCAGTTTCACTTTACAGGATGAATTCCTGAGGTCACATTTTACTTGTTTGAAACAGCTGTATAAAACCACTTTTCCTTGGGTAGCTTTTTAGAGATCTGTGGTGCTTCTGCACTGGCAGAATTGGTTTGTGGAGTGCAATTCATATTGCCCAAGCAGAATGTTTTCCAGACACTGATCAACTGTGCAAACATGGTTTGGCCTTGTTCTAGTGCAGCAGTTCATAGAATACATGTCATTCATCTGCTCCTTTCCCACAGTATGGTTATCTTAAATCACATGCTCTCTATGCCATATATAGAAATGTACTTAAAGAAGTATTTTCATTAAATGTTAGTGCCAGCAAACTGTTTGCTCTAGGTAAACTTCAAAGAATTAAAATTAATTCAGAAATTAATTGAGATGCTTTAAGGAAAATATTCTGAAAATTATCAAAAGATCTTGATAACGTGCATTTCAGTCTTACCAAGAAAAAATATCTATGAGTGAGATAATATGAAAGCTGAAAATTGTTCTCATGTACTAAAGTGTGTACTCAGTGTTTTGCATGTCAAAGCACAAAGGCTGGCATACCTGGTGGTTGTGCTTTTAGCTTATTTTGCTTGACAGCTGTATTCAAAATCATACCCCACTTGTTAATTTTGTCATTAATACTCTTGCTTTATAACTTTTCCTGAACTCAAATGCATTTATTAAGAAATCCATTCATTTCAGAGGGCCTGTTTCATGTAGGCATGCAAGCACTGCATTTGT
Source organism: Sceloporus undulatus (assembly GCF_019175285.1). NCBI lineage: Eukaryota > Metazoa > Chordata > Lepidosauria > Squamata > Phrynosomatidae > Sceloporus > Sceloporus undulatus. The sequence goes on along the minus strand of NC_056527.1, from coordinate 41,977,039 downwards.
TACTGAATGTAAGCAGTAAACAGCAGTAATACTTAGCATGCTCAAATGTGAAATATGCTTGACATTACTTTATTATAGCTCTTCAAGAGAAGCCAGCATATCCCAATGTGGAAAAGATGGGGGGGGGCCCTGAATCTGAGTGGCTAAAACTGCTTATTAAATGCTTGGCAGATACACTTTGAACTGGAGGCAAACTAATTTGTACTTTAATAATAATAATAATAATAATAATAATAATAATAATAATAATTTATTTATAGCCCGCCCAATCACAAGGAATCCAGGCGGGTTACAACAGTAAAAATAAAGATAATAAAATAAAATACAATAAATAAATAAATAAAATACAATAAAATTAAAGAGAGCGAAGTGAGTACATTCACAGTTAGGCCTGATGGAGGGAGGGCTCTTCTTCTTGAGGCAAGGATTTTATTTTAATTAATTTTAATTTAATTCTTCTCATTAAATTTAAGAGAAGAATTGGTGGACAGAGTGACATAAGTCACAGTAAATGGGAAGTAGAACTAGGTAGGGAAGGCCTGCCGGAAGAGATCCGTTTTAAGAGCCTTCTTAAAGGCTGTAAGAGTAGAAATGTCACGGATCTCCTTCGGCAGGTCATTCCATAGCTTCGGAGCTGCGATGGAAAAGGCCCTCTGGGTGACTGAACTTAGCCTAGATTTTATTGGCTGAAGTAGATTCTTCCCCGAGGACCTTAGAGTGCGGGACGGACAGTATGGAAGTAGGCGATCTCTTAAGTATTCTGGACCCAAGCCATGTAGGGCTTTGAAGGTAATCACCAACACCTTGTACCTTGCCCGGAAACTAATTGGCAGCCAGTGAAGAGATTTCAAAACCGGTGTTATGTGATCGGTACGACGAGTACCTGTAATTAACCTGGCTGCCATATTTTGTACAAATTGAAGTTTCTGAACTTGGGACAAGGGTAGCCCCATGTAGAGCGCATTACAGAAGTCCAATCGAGAGGTGACCAGCGCATGTACAACTGTTTCAAGGTCTCCCTGCTCCAGGAAGGGGCGCAGCTGGCGTATCAGCCAAAGCTGATAACAAGTGCTCCTGACTGTCGCATCTACCTGAGCTGTCAGGTGAAGCGACGAGTCAAGGAGCACCCCTAAGCTGCGGACAGAGTCTTTCAGGGGAAGTGTGACCCCATCCAGAACTGGCTGACATAATTCCATACCTGGGCTTGGGTTTCCTATAACAAGTACCTCCGTCTTACCTGGATTCAGTTTGAGTCGGTTTTCCCTCATCCAGTCCATTACCGCCCCAAGACAGGCATTCAGAGGAGAGATGCCATCCTTAGTCACTGCATCAGTCTGAGACATAGAGAAATATATTTGGGTGTCATCAGCGTACTGATAACATCCTGCCCCATGTCTCCGGATGATTTTTCCTAGCGGCTTCATGTAAATGTTAAACAGCATAGGAGACAATATTGCGCCCTGGGGTACACCAAATTTTATCTCTCTTTTAGAAGAGCAACTGTCTCCTAGCGCCACCATCTGGAATCTGCCCGAGAGGTAGGACTGGAACCACTGTAGAACAGTGCCTCCAATACCTAACTCTCTCAGGCGTTCCAGAAGGATACCATGGTCGATGGTATCGAAGGCCGCTGAGAGGTCTAAGAGCACCAGCAGGGTCACACTTCCCCTGTCGATGCCTAGACGGAGATCATCAACTAAGGCGACCAAGGCCGTCTCAACTCCGTATCCTGCCCTGAATCCGGTTTGAAATGGGTCCAGATAATCAGCTTCATCCAAGACTGCCTGTAGTTGATTGGCGACCGCCCTCTCAATCACCTTGCTCAAGAATGGTAACAACGAGACTGGCCTATAGTTATTTCTATCCAGAGGGTCCAGGGAGGGCTTTTTTAAGAGTGGTCTGACCACTGCCTCCTTAAGACAAGAAGGCAGGGTACCCTCCCTGAAGGATGCATTGATTATATTTTTCAGTATCAGCTTGACTATATCATCCCCCTGGACAGCCAGCCAGGATGGGCAAGGGTCAAGAGGGCAAGTCGTTTTTTTCAGACTACTAAGGAGCTTGTCCACGTCCTCAGTACTTACCGACTCAAATTGATCCAGTCTAACAGTAATGGCGGAGGCGTTGGATGCCTCTCTCATTGCTTCTGACTTAAAGTTGGCATCCAAATCAGCTCTTATCCGAGAGATTTTATCTGTGAAATAATCATTAAAAGCATTACAGTAAGCTATGGTTGACTCTAATAGAGGGTTCTGGGTGGGAGGCAGTTGTGTTAAACTCCTTACCACCCTGAACAGCTCAGCTGGACGAGATTTCACAGACGCGATAGATGCAGAGTAGAAAGATTTTTTGGCTGCATCTATCGCCATTTGATAGGACCTAAGAAAAGTCCTATGAAGTATCTTATCAGATATGAGTTGAGATTTCAGCCAATGCTTCTCTAGTCGTTGTCCAACCCGCTTCATTTGTTTAAGCTCTTCAGTGTACCAAGGGTTACGGTTTTTACTGGGTTGGAAAGGACGCTTGGGAGCGATCATGTCTATAGCTCTGGTGATGTTGTTATTCCATAAATTAACCAGAACTTCAACAGAGTCACTGGCACTGCCAACCATAGAACCCCCTAGGGCTTCTTGGAACCTAATGGGTTCCATCAGCCTTCGAGGGCGGACCATTTTAATTGGTCCTCCACCCCTAGAGGGAGGAATAGTAGTCTCCAGACCAACCTTAACCAGGAAATGATCCGTCCATGATAATGCGGAGATACTAGTTATTTCTGCCCATGGATATGCCTGTTCGGTACAGAAGACCACATCAAGAGTATTGTATCTTGAAGGTTACATTATACCAATTCTTAAGACTTGTGTAATCCTTTTTTATTTTACACACCTTTGAAGATACTCTGCAGTTATGCAGATTACTTGATTTTCTAATTTCTGAAAACATTGTGTTTCTCTCCCAAATACTCCCAGCATGAATGGTATATAAGCCCAAATTAAGTCTTTTCAGTTCAAAAGGTTTCCTGTAGGTCTACAACTCCCATACTAGTCAGAACGGTAACGTTGCTAAGTTTCAGTCATAAGTCACAGCTCATAAAATTGTAAGGCAAGAGTGGACAGAAATCAAATCAAGACCATGACCAGCTTCCTTGTACAGAATCAAATCATTGGTCCATCTCAACCAGTATTGTCAACAGCAGCCCTTCAGGGTTTCAGGCAGCATTTTTTCCTACCCTACTTTGAGATAGCTGACACTTACTTCCCTTCCATCCCAGGATTCCCTGCTTCATTTCCAAAATCAGACAGTTGGATATGTTAAGTGTAGCATGGTGGTCCCAATTTCACAGGATGCTCTCCATATGATGAGTAGGTTGATTTTTACTCCAAGCTACTAGCAGTAGGAATGGTTAAGAATTACATCCCACCGCTTGCACAGCAGTCCTAGTTTGCTGAAAGCAAAGTGGGAAATCAGGGTTGAATTTTGTGTGTGTGCATGAGTGAAGCTATACATTAGCTTGTTTCTGAACACAGATTCCAGGACTAAGCATGTCCTTATGTCTGAAGGCTTCTTACCTGTATTATCAGTATTTGGTGGCATGGTACCTGTCTGAAAGAATGACCACAATGATATATCAAATTCTCTAGGGAAATTGTGAACTTGGTTTGTAATATGAATTGCTATCCCAGATATAGAAGCTCTCTTGTGACCTAGAATAGAACAGGGATCAGAGTTTATCTTGCACCAAACACTGTGATGGTCTCCTATTAAATAATTCAGGATAGACTCCATAGTCCTTATTCCATTCTGTTAAGTTTTATGTGAACTATTGCTTTTGAGAATAACACTTAAGAAAAGTAAAAGGCTACATTACAGGTGGATTGGCTCAGTCAAGGAGGCTACAGCCTTGAGTTTGTAAAACCTGAGCAGGGCTATTGATGAACTGGTTTCTTAGAGGTCTCATTCATAGGATGTTAGATGTAGATTGAAGCTGTAATTATGAAGATGAATATCTGTCTGTCTGTCTGTCTATCATCTATCTATCTGCATTTTGTCATTTTGAGTTAGGCACACAGTGACAGTGCATATGACTAGCTAGCCAAGGGATCCAATCTTAAAATGTTTCAGGTAGTTGCCACCCTAAACCGTTTCTAAAACAAACAGCAAGATCAGGTAGAGCAAGCTTTCCTACCTACCTGGCACATATGTGAAACAGTACAGAAAGTACCCTTAATCTTAAGGCAGCTCACCTGTACAGAATGGTATTCTTCCTGTTAGCTATCTGTAGAACATGTTGACCCTGACTTAGTTCAATAGAGTTCAGTTAGTGAAATTAAATCTATCAAGAATGCCAAAGCTCTGTCTGCCAAAAACCTACTTGGCTAAACATACGGCTATGCAGAGAACATATTTATAATCCCCTGTGAGTTTATAAAGCTAAAAATGCAACAATCTTTGAGGTTCAGCAAGGCTGACATGTTAAATATGGCAGTATAAATGATGGCTTACAGTCTACTTCATCAGATGGATGATGAGTTCACTGAAAGTGTGTAACTTCATGAAAATGTATTAACTCCGTTGCTTTAAAAAAAACAACACCCAAAGAACATTGTAACATTTGCCAGGAAGTAATTGTGTTAATGTCTTCACAGCAAACACACACAATGCACATAGGCCTGGGGGACCTTAAGAAGTAGCACATTTATTCTAACATATGCTTTTGCTATCAAAAGCATAGTCCCGCCATCATGTGCATGAGGTGCTATCCAGAAGTTCAGCTATACATACAGTACATGTGATGCTATACACTACCATACTGGTTTAGAGGAATTGAAAACAGCAAAGAGGGAAATTAAATGCAGAAAGTACTAAGAGTGACAATTACACTTTTTTGTTGTTGTGTGTCTTCAAGTCATGATGACTCTAAACAAAACAACCACAGGGTTTTCATCCAGTGGGTACTTTTACAATAACCTTGAAAGAGAAGCCATTACTCCTTTTCACTGTGAGTGGATAGGTTTGAAGCTAAAGAAATGGTGACTTGACTAAGGCCAACTAGTAAGTTGATGTGAGTAGTGAGTATTGAGATCTGAATGAAAGTCTTCTTGGTTCTTAAGTAAATTACTGTGAGATGAAGTTTTTTGTCAGTATGTAATGTGAATTTGAAAAGACAGCCTGAAGTCTCTAATAATAATAATAATAATAATAATAATAATAATAATAATAATAAGTTTTATTTATAGACCGCTATTCCGCTTTGATCATAGAAGAGCTTCTAATGGGAAACACACAGTGAGCGTAGGACTGCGAGCACTAACTGCTTGCATCCAGATCTGGAAAACAATTTAAGTTAATCTATCAGCACTTATTCTGGAGAATCTGAGCAACTTTGTTCATCTAGGATTTCTTTCATCTACTTTTGATACTATGTATATTGATTCCTAGAATGTGAAGTTAGGCACTTTTAAATGTGAGTTATACATGTTGCCACATAAAGCTCTTAATCTGGGAAATGTCATATCTGATGCAGTTTAATGCAGAATTTAACATTCTCAGTTGGGTTTCACTAAGGATTCACTATATCTGTTGCATAAAGCAGATTCAGTGAGGTATTGAGCGAATGTGCATTGTGGGAGTGGGAGATACAACGGTAAGAAATGTAAGAAAAAGTTTAAAAGTTATGTGTAAAATCCATACAAATCAATAAAGAAACAAGCCTACAATCTCATAGGAGTTGAGACAGTGTGGAGATGGAATGAAATATTGGAGAAATCACTATAAAAGTGAATGCCTTGTTGGTTTGGAGCAGGTTTTGCAGCTGATCAGAGATGTTTTTTCTACTTAGGTTCCAGAATGGATTTCAAAAGCTCTAAATCAATAGATTAAATTCGAACTACATCTGTGTGTGGTTAAAAGGAGAACAAAAAGAAGGCAACAACTGTCAGGTGCTAAAGTATACAAGATCCTTTAATGCAGTAGCATTTCTTAGGGTAAGAGTTATTTTTTAGCAGATGGCATCTAGCTGATACCTGCAATTGCAAATGAAAGACTGGATATTCTCCAGTGTGTTTTTTAGGACATGTCCTGAACATTTCAAAACAGTCACTTGGTTTTTTAAAAGGCTATGTGGAAATCATACCTAAAAAACAAAAAAACTGGTGCACCTTATTTATTTATATCTGCTTCTCCCCAAGACATCTTGTAGCACACAGTAACACTTTAAAACATCTCTTTAAAGTCCAGCCCCTCCATTTACACACAGTTACTGAAGGCATGACAGAATAAAATAAATATTTGTTTTAGTGGAAGGATTATAGGAAGTGGGCTAGCCTAATCTCCCTGGGAGGGACATACTGTAGTCTAGGTGCCACCATGGAGAAAGCCCTGTCCTCCGTCCACATAAAAGTATCTGAAGATGGTGGGATAGAGAGAAGGGCTTCTCCGGCAAATCATAAAAACACAGAGAGGTTCATATGAGCAGGTCTTGGAGGGGGTGCATGGACAGCCAAAATGTTTCCCCGCCCCAAAACAAAATCAGAAATGGCCAGAAGTCATCTTCCAGTTTTAGAATATGGGCATTTTAAAACATAGTGTTTACCATTTTTAAAACTAGAAAAAGGGTGCCCAAGTGGCACTGTTTCAACTTTAGGGGAGCCAGGGCTGCATTTTGTCCCCCTGTGCACTAAGAATAGAGTGGTAATAGGGTGAATAGCTTCTGCATGGCTCAACCCAGAAGTTGGATTTCAGTGCCAGAACTGAGTTCATTCATAAACCCGCTCCCTCTCTGGCCAGCATTCTTTATTTTAGTAGCCTAACCAGGGCTAGAGGAGCAGGGCTAATGTCAGATTTGGTGGGCCTTCAGGCATTGCACTATCATTGCCTCTTTTTAAATCCCCTTCCTTGCATCAGATATCTGCCCCCACCCACTATTATTCAGTGGCTGATATCTTGCTGTGTGCCACTAGCATTTCTCTTGAGAGCAGAGCTGAGTGTTGATTCAACTCCTGTTTAGAAGTTCCTGTGAAGGAGACAAGTGGTTGGCAGTACATCTTAATGGAAGCCCCGATGATACCTGGCCCCATTCCATGTCCACCCACAGTCTTAGTTTAGCTCAGTTGCAGTGCCTGGATTAACATTAGCTTAGGTACTGCATTTGGGGTACTATAAAACACTGACATTTGCAAGATCAGCAGTTCAAGGCACAAGTGCCACGTGATGGAGTGAGCTCCCATCACTAGTCCCAGCTTCTGCCAACCTAGCAATTTGAAAATACGTGGAAAGGTAATAGCATTCTCTGAAATCATGCTGGCCACATAATCACAGAGTTGTCTTTGACAACTCTAGCTCTTTGGCTTAATAACGGAGATGTGCACCACCTTCTACAGTCGGACACAATTTGATAACCATGTCAAAGGGGAAACCTTTACCTTTAAGACAGCAGGGCTTATGTTTGAATTCCTGGAGATCCCTTGTGGTCTTGGAAGCTAAATTGTCTTAGACTTAGTTTATACTTGGACTTGGAGCGACTAAGGAATATCAGTTGTACTCCACTATATTTCAAAGCAAATCACCTTTGGATGTTTTTCTGCTTAAGAAAATCCTATGAAATTCATGGGGTTGCTATACCTTGACAGACAGCCTCAAGGCACATAGACATACAGACAGAGACACAATGGCAGGAGTTATAATGCAAAGAGGAACAATTCCATTTATTTGAAAGTGCCACCAGGGAAACATTTCAGTGCCAGAGACATGGAGAGCACATAGAGTCTTGTAAAACTATGGGCCTGTAGAGGAGCCTTTTAAGACTTGTTGTGGTTGTTAAACAACTGGGAGGCAAAAAGGCCACTAGACTACTGCAAATAATGCAGAGGTCTACTAGCAGATGACAGTATTCCCTTCTGCCCATGCCTGCATTAAACCAAAGAAGCACACTCCTTAGTTAACCTTACATTTGCTGTCTCTTTAGTTCTCAATTTCCCCCTGTATACTCTGTAAAAGTAACAATACTTATGTTTTATGAAGCACATCTATGTTGGCTCCATCTACCTCACTCTCACCCATATTTGTACTGCTATTTGCAGTTCCCTAAGTATTCTTGGTGAGAAAAATGTGAGATCTGCAGGTGATGTTGCTGGTAGTGGTTGAAATTTACTCAAGTTTAGGTTGCCTCCCTAGAACAGTGTTATACCTTAAGGCAGGAGAGAATGAATGAATGGATTTGCTGAATGATCAAAGGCTAAGGTTAGATATTTTTGATCCAGGAAAGCAAATTCTTTTCAAATCATTTGCTCTTGCTTTTTACACTTCATCAAAACTGCAGTTATTACTCTTAAGAAATACTCAGGTATACTAATGCTCATGTATAGGCAGCACTCAGAGAATGACTAGGTAGCTGCCCATTTTTCTGAGGATATTATATTGCATTTGGAGTTTACCTGCATGCGCTGCTTCCTTCAGGACTGCCATAGTCCTTTACATGAGCAGCTTTGAACATTCCCTTGAACTGAACTGAACCACTTGTCTGTGAAATCCCCCAGAATTCTATTTTGTGTATTCTTTTTCTTGTATATTTTACAACTTTGCATACATTTTGATTTAAAGTGTTCAAAATAAAAGCTGAAAGGTGCAAGTCAGTTACTGTATACTAGCTGAAGTGTATTCAGGGCTGTGCATGTGGTCCTCACTTTTCTCACTCAGTCTTATCAAGCTCAGCAATTTTACCAGCGAGCTTGCCCACCTGACCATGTGTAAGAAACACCTTCAGACCATTGTATGAATCTATTGCATTACCACTGGTAGTTTTAATATTAATTGTATTATTTTTATTGATGTATTTTGTATGTATTTTATTATTGATGTATGGGTTTTAATGGACTGTAATCCCACCTCGATCCATCTGGGAGAGGTGGGAAAATATAAAGTATTATTATTATTATTACTACCAGGAGTAGCTCCTATTTTTGCACATTTCAAAAGAAAGGATCTTGAATCCTAGCAGTAGTGTCATAGCCCTTTCCCATCTTCATTTCTGTTCCAACAGATCTTAGCGGCAATGCCTCAGAGAGTCGACTTCTGTTTTCTAGTCCTTTAATTTTTTATTTACTCAAGTATTACACCAGCCTTCCCTTTTGCGCTTCAAGGGGGCTGAGTGCACAGTTCCTCTCAGCCTGGTACCATCGTGTCTGGATGATGCTCATTAACAATCCCAGGCTGGGATTAGCCAGACCAGATGCCAAACTGGTGGTAGTGGCGGTGGCGGTTGTTGTTGTTGTTATTATTATATTTATATTCCACCCTTCCCAAGACTGGGACTTAGGGTGGCTTACAACATTAAAAAACAATACATTTAAAAACATACAAAAATAGTATATTAAAATGGATTTAAATTACTACAATAATTAAAACAAATTACATATTAAAACATCAAATACTTTAAAAAGATATAAATGTTTCTAAATGGTTCCGGACCAATCTGAGCCTGGCCCAAGACGGTGCTACCCTTGCCTTTTTTAACCGGCTGTTTGTGGTGGAGCTTCTTAGAAACTCTGCTGTGACAGCAGTTAGGTGAAATGGTTGTTGTGTACACTAAGAGAAGTAATGTTTATCGTGGCCCTGCCTAACTATAATTTAATCCCTGTACATTTAATCATGCTGAGTACAATTCATCTTGATTGGGCTCAGCAAAGTGCAATCAACAGGGAGGAATTTTTGCACAATTGCTATATCCTAACTTACCTCTATCAAATTGCAAGAGCTTTGGAAGGCTTCTCTTGTTTCTTTATCATGGCATCATTGCCCCAAAGCAATTGCATGGGCAGAAGGAAATTGACTTGTCTTGTTACATTTAGTTTGTACACATTGCTTTGAAAGTACTTGTAAAACTGCAATTCCTGTCTAAAAATGACTTGAATGAGGGTTAACCATATTACAGGACTGGCTGGATTTTACCTGAATTCTAGACATGCTCGCTGGTACCTGTTTCAACCATCAGGTGGCTCAGATTCTAAGCCTTCATTTTCTTTAAAAAACAAACAAAAACAAAACAAGTGTGTAGCCCATGTTGTAAAATGTGTGGTCAATGTTTAGACTCAGTATTTTGGGGAAAACAAGGCTTCCCAGCCCGTGTAGCATTTTTAGCCAATGAGTGAAATCTCACATTATGAGTGATGTTTTTGACCCATCCTCTCTCAGTTCCCTGAATCAGTGTTACAACTCTGAAGGAAACAGTAGCTGAAATGTGTTTTTCAGAGCTCTTACACATCAGAGTGAAATAAAAACTACAATACAGTAATTATCATGTTGTTGTTGTTGTTTTTGTGTACTTTCACGTTGTTTCTTTCTTATGGTAATTCTAAGGCCAACCTATCATGGGACTTTGTTGGCAAGATTTGTTCTAAGGCCTTTGCTTTCCTCTGAGGCTGAGAGAGTGTGATTTGCCCAAGGTCACACAGTGGGTTTCAGTGGCTGAGTGGGGATTTAAACCCTGGTCTCCCAGTGTCAAACACTCAAACCACTACACCACACTGGCTTTCATAAGTCAGTGCACACACATAATTCTCTCCTTGGATGGGGCACAGTAGAGTGCTAGTTTCTTGCCTTTGCATTCTGCCAAACAACCTCCAAGCAGCTATCAGGCCCTGAGAAGGTTGCTGTGGCTCTTTTCTACTAGAGGAAAGGGGAGGGTGTAGACCAGTGGTTCTCAAATGGTGGGGTGGGACCCCCGGTGGGGGCGGGGGCACAAGAGTTGCTCAAGAGGGGTGTGAGACTTGGAGGCTGTGATCTCTCCTCTCCTCCTCTTCTTCCCAGACTTTTCTATGTGTAAAATTTACATATGTGTTGAGTTAAATATTGACTGGACTTAAATAAAACTGTTCCAGTTTGAATGCTGTTATTTCCTTATAAAATGTTAAAATATACATGAATGTGCAAATGAAAATGTGCACACTAAATAAAATATTTTTATTCATATACTATGCCGAGTGGCGGGTGTGTGTAGCATCCACATATAGATGGAGGATTCCAAAAGTTTGAGTAGCATGTATGTGTGTGCTGTGTGCCTTTAAGTCATTTCCAACTTATGGCAACTCTAAGGTGAACCTATCATGGGTTTTTTTGGTCAAGATTTGTTAAGAGGAGGTTTGTCATGGTCTTTCCCTGAGACTGAGCGCATGTGATTTGCCCAAGGTCACCCAGTGGGTTTCATGGCTGAGCAAGAACCAAACCCTGCTCTCCAGAGTTTCATCCAATGCTCAAGCCATTACGCCAGTTTTCTGGAGTACCACTAGTGTAGGCAAGTCAAATGATGAACATCTGACTGCTCTGGTGGGATCCTGGAGGAAGGGAAAGGCAGGTGCCCTCCATTTGAGAACACAATCTCATTTCTTTTCCCTTCTGACTAGGCTGAGACCAGCTGCTTCTCTATGGTCTTCTATGCACACATGTGGGGGCTCAGCCAAAGCTCTGAGTAGTTTATTCCTCCAATGCCACCGGCTCTCTTCACAGCTCCTGCCCGTGTGGCATTTTTCCTTATGCCACCATGACCTAGGCTGGTATAGCTGTGTCATTGTAGTATACCAACAGGATTCCAGCCTAAGATTGACAAGAGAACAGTATAAAATTTGAATATAATCCTGTCAAAGTGCCTCTAAAATGTCCATTAGAAAGTAACATTCGAACCTAATTAGAAAGGGTTACTTGTTTCACGAATAAAAATAACTGCATTTTTGCTCATTATAAAACTTTTCATGGAACTTTGCTACACCTTCTTTACTAAAAAAAAAAGTGTGAGAATAGTTGTATTGCTTGTAAGTCATTAATTCAAAGCTGTTTCTTTCTATAAAAATGTTCAGCATACTAAATTTTAAAACATATTCCCTGCTTTTCTTTTCAAACTCAAAGCTGCTTACAACATAACATACTCCACAGAAAAACCTTCAGAGAACTAAAATCTCTCTTGATATGTTGATGTTAGGTAATTCAAATTAATTCAGTACAAAAAACCAGGGAAGCAGTACTTTAATAACTGTAGGATAGCTACACACCCAGTTATTTCGTAATAAGATTTAAGTTACATATGCCATAACTGTGTCCAGACAGAATGACATTCATCACTCGAGCAAACATTTCACCAGTGATTCCTTACAAGTGAGATGAATGGCTACCAATCATCCATTTGAAAAATAGTTCTATAGCACATGCCAGCATATAGCCATAGCTACAGGAATTTGTCCACAGAGCAAAGCTGCACATTATGTAGTTTGTGTGCATAATGTATATAGCATGTTGCTACTTTCTCCTTACATATGCACATGTACTTAAACATCATATTTAATGACATTTAGAAGACTGGAAACGGGGGGGGGGGGAATCTTCTTAACGTCACATTTGACAGGACTGATACAAAACATCAGAGGCAAACATTTAATGCTAACACCACAGTGGCTGTCTACAGTGATTGCTATACCAACATTTCACAAGTGAAAACCAGGACACGTATGGCCAAGCAACATCCAAGGATAGTCAAGATGGCAAAAGTTATTCATGAGGAAGAACAGATAAGGCAGGCTGCAACAGTTTGCTTTTGCCTGAGCCTACTGGGAAGGGTAAGACCCCACCCCTCCTCTCTTCTCCTGCTTATGGAATTAGGTGAGTTCAAACTACTTTTGCACTTTGAACTAATTTTTCAGCAATAGTGAAAAAGTGGGAGGACAGAAAATGAATTGGGACTTTTCCTACCAAATCAGGACTTTTGGAGAGAGTATATTACAGTTTAAGGTTCCATGGAGTTTTTCATGACTTGGTTGATGTAACTATGGTGCTTTACAGACCGCCCAAAAGGGCGGTCTGCCGGCACCGGTGTTTGCTGCATCAGGGAACCACAGCAGACAAACCATGTGATTCCCTAGCACAGCAAAAAGAACCCGCAAAAAGCGGGTTCTTTTTGCGGTGTGGAAATGATGCCACAAGGCGCCAATGGCGCACTTGCGGCGTCATTTCTGTGCTATAACATGCAGATGCTAAGCATCCACTACGTCAAAATGGTGGTGCCCATGTAGAATGGGTGCCACCATTTTGTACGTGCTCGGCACATGCTAGGGTTAGGGGCATCCAGAAATTCTAACCCTAGTACGTGCCGAGAATGTACTTTTGGGTGGTCTGGAACTTGCCTTTTTTTAACTTGCCTATATTATGCTTTTTTTTTTTTGGTGTCCAGAAAAGATCAGGTTCCTTTGTCCAAGGGATAAGACAGATTGTCTGATGTAAGAGAAGAGCTACCTTCTCCCCACCATTCCTTCTTTCTCTGAAGATGCCAGCCACAGATTCTGGTGAAACATCAGGAATAAACTCTTTTAGAACATGTCCATATAGCCTGAAAAATCCACAAAAAATTATGGATGCTGGCCAATGAAAGCCTTCGATGTCACTTCCCCACTTTGCTTTATCTTCCTTGTTTTGCAGCAACACTGGAGTTTATCACATAGAAATCAGGGGTTTAAACAGTGATTATCCATGAAAATTGCATGATCACGATTAATATTTTAATGTGACATTGTAATTAAAGCATAATTATTCTGGGAATGACCAGGGAATAACCAGCAACATGGATTTCCGCATGAATGATTTGTTGTTGGTTTTTCCCTGGTTATTCCCAGGATAATTATGCTTTAATTTCAACGTGTAAAAATCCTAACCACGATCACAGAATGTTCATGGGATAATCACAGTTTAAAACCCTGGTTTACCCCTAGTTTCTCCATGTGATAAAAGTACATCAAGGCCACAGCCTTCCCATGCTTGCTTACTTGCTTTCTGTGTAAAGCATCACTACCAGCCTTTTGTTGCTGGTGCTGGTGCTTCTTTAGAGGGTGGTCAGGCAGTAGCAAGTGGGTGAGGAAAGGAAGAGAGGGTAGAAGGTGCAGAGTTGGGAGGGTTATAGTGAAGGGAAACATCATGCAGGGCAGAATGGGGTAAGCTGGAAGAAGGGAAGAAGAAAAGAAAGAGGCAGCTGGTGAAAACAAGGTGGAAGCAAAGAGAGGGAGGAGTAAATAGCAAGATGGGGAAAGGGAAAAAGGGATGGTGAGATGCAGAAATGGCAGAATGCAAGGTATAGCAAATTTGCAAGGTGGAGCAAGCAAGGAGAAACAAATTAAAGATTAGTGTATACTGGTTCTCAGAGGATTCCTACCACAGTTGAAACATAATGGCAGAAAAAATGCAACTATAAATGTGCTGAATTTGCCTAATTAGAATGCAAATTAATGATAATGCACAATTAATATAGATAATATGCAAATTAGATGGCAGAGTTTGACAGGCTGAAATATGGCAACACATGTTGAGCAGTCTTCCAAAATATGGTAGGTGCTTTATGTTATGTAATAAAAGGAATCCTTGGCTTATGGAAGAAAGTAAGGATGGGATACCCTTTCAGGATGGGGCCAGATTCCCCCTTTATATCCCATCACACACAGGCCAAATTTTAGGGCATGATCACACCCATCCCAGTATCACTGGATTTCTAGAAATAGTGGGGATTTATCTTCCGTTAGATGAAAGAACATGGGGAAGGTATTTCATTCCTTTAACACATTAAAGCATTTAATAATAAATTCATTGTCACAAACCATTGTGCAATCTAAGGACTTCATCACATGAGGCTATAAAAGCAGAATTTTAGCAGGATAAAAGTATCTTTGGCTGGTACGTGCCACATGATTTCATGCTCATCTTGCTGCTGCCATGCATTCCATTTCTTACAGCACAATTATGGTGGGACACCAGGCTGATGTGATAAAATCCTAAAAAGTAAGCTCTTACATTTTTGTTACTTTACATTATTTTGTTCTTGCTTTACAAAAATATTAGATTTGAATTGAAAATGGCATAAGTCTTGAAAAATTCCAGTCAAAACATCTCTAAAACCCCCTTTAAAATGTAACTAGAAAAGTATACTCATGACACAAAAACCAATGTCACTTAGGTCTAATCTGGAGTGCAGAAATGATGCAGTTTGACACATCTTTAACTGCCATAGCACAATGGTATGGAACACTGGGATTTGTAGTTTTCTGAGATATCAGGCTTTCTCAAAGACCTCTGGTGTCATAACTACAAATCCCAGGATTCCATAGTGTTGTTGAGCCGTGGTAATTAAAGTGCAATCAAACTGCATTATTCCTGAAGTGCAGATTAGACTTTAGACTCTGACTTTAATGGGGAAAGTGAATGATGAAGCCAGAGTAGCATATAATAAATAGATTTAACATTGTATGGATATCCTTTATGAAATAAAGTCCAATAAGCTTCATCCTCCCAGAATGCATATCAATTTATGGAACAATGTACTTAGTTCCAACAGACTCTGAGGCTGCTTGAGGATTTGTGGATAGCCTTAATACTATCAAGTGGGAACAGATAACTCCCCTGTTGAAACAGGCTCATTTACAAGTACAGTTCAGAGTTTTGGTTATGACCTATAAAGTAAAATACCACTTGGGTCTAGGCGGCTGCTGAAAGATCATATCTTCCAATATGAGCTTGGCGGAATTTTATAACTGGATTGTGTTTGTACTGAATTTATCATTATTTTAAAATTTTAATTGCCTTTTAAAAGCTGTTTTAGTTTTTAATATGACTTTTGTTCTTAAAAAACTTTTGCACTAGCCGTCATTCTAACTGTATGTGGTTTTAACTCAAATTATTTGCCATCTTGGCCCCCCCATACTGGGAGCAAAGCAGGATATACATTTTAAAAATAAATAAATAAAACTGGTAATCTATATCTGGACCTATTTACTTGTACATGGAAGCCATTTGCCCCCTTTATTTTTCATTTCTTATTGCTTCATTTTTATCATGTGGTAACCTTAGCTTGAAATAAAAATGTATTAAAATTATAAAGACACTGAATCATTCCCCTTTGTCATACTGATTTTGAAATGTCATTTGGTTGCACTCTCATTCATTTTAAAAGGTGTGACTTGTCACTCCTTAAACCTTTGATAAAATTCATGGCTAAAGGTATATATCATAAGCTTTCTTGTAAAAAAAAAAAAAGCAAAACTAGTAGGCAATTATGATGAGAACTGGATGTTTATTCAAAAAAACCAAAGCAGAGAATAGCGTGTGGTCATGAGACAACCACAACGTGCTCCACTATATTTTCTGCAGTAATAACATAGTTAACTGCAGTGGTGACACTCCTCCCCAGAACTGTCATTGCCCATTTTTTAGGCATGGTAATGTACTTCACATGCTGATTTTCAGCTGTGAGCATCATTTACTCTACAGAAGTGATGAAAGCCAATTCAAAAATTTGGCACGGATTAATTCTCTGCATGCTGCAGGTACAGGTACTGTACTACAGAATATTCTTCTCTATTCCTGCCATGTAAAAAGCTGGTACACTGAGGAATCTGTGGCTTTGTACATATTTGAGAACTACTCCTCCCAACATTTCTCACCACTGGCCAGGCCAGGAAGAATTTATTGGAACTGGAAGCCAGTAGTACCTGGTAGGCCACATATTTACTAACCCCTGTTGTTGTTGCATACCATCAAGTTGTTTCTGACTTACAGCAACCCGAAGACAAATTTATCGTGTGATTTTCTTGGCAGGATTTGTTCAGAGTGGGTTTGCCTTTGCCTTCTTCTGAGGCTGAGAGTATGACTTACCAAGGCCATCTAATGAGTTTCCATGGCCCAGTGAGAATTCAAGCCCTGTTCTCCAGAATAGTCCAGCACTCCACTATACCATGTGGACTGCCTTTTGTGAATGATGCCAACCTTCACAGAACTGTGTGGCACTTGTAGCAGGAAAATGGTGAACAGAGGTGTTATACTAGAAGTTGTCATAAGAAAAAACCCTTTACTAATTTCTGATGGTAAGTAATATTCATAGATTCACAGACATTGTTTTATTATTATTACTATTATTACTGGTTAAATAACCAGTGTAGTGCACAACCTCCAACATTTCAGAAATGAAAACCAGGACACATGTGGCCAAGCACTGTCAGTGTGTGGTCAAAAGGGTGTGGCCACATAACAAGAAGGGAAGTGTTATTAATGGAGAAGAACATGAAAAAATACTATTTTAACCAAAGAAACCTTGGAATTTATGTACTAAGTTTAGAAAAGCTTGAGGGAAAAAAGGGGGGGAGGCAAATTAGCTGACTAGGAAAGGCAAGACTCTGTCCTCTTCTCTCCCTATGAGTTCAGTGATTACAAACTGCTTTTTCAGTTTGAACTCAATTTTGAGCAATTGAATGAAACCAATAACAAAGGAGGAAAGCATGAGGAGGAGAGAAGACTTGAGACATTTTAAAAGCAGTTGAGAAAATGGGACAGCAGAAGATTCACTCAGACTGTCCTTAGTCAAGGGTATGGAGGGTATGGATAGCATAAGGGAGCCAATCTGGCATAATGGATTATTATTATTATGCTTTCTTTATATAGCGCTGTAGATTTACACAGCGCTGTACATACAAACAATAAAATAGATAAAGTAAACCTGCCCGTGGCGTACAATCTAAGAAATAATAGCATAATACATATAAATAATACATAACAATATAGGAAAGGGTTCAGTAAAGTAAGGCAGACAACAAATTGAAGGTTGAACTACCACCAGGACTAGGACAAGTCCAAATTCAGGCAAGTCACACACTCTCAGCCTCACAGCATGCAAGGCAATGGAAGATCTTCTTTGAATAAATCTTGCCAGGAAAACTCTATAATAGGGCTGCCATACACTGGAGGCATATAACAACAGCAGCAACAGCAAATTTAAACCTAGCTTTTTAAAAGCAGAAAATTTTCATAAAGAACTTACAGTATTGCTAACTCGGTTTAAATATATGTGTTCTGTGCAAATTCATCCAAGAAGTGTCATTTTGGAGTGTTTAATTTCTGAAAAGAGAGAAGCTAATTCTAATCGCCTTTCCAGAATTTGAGTGGATTAAGGGTGCTGGTGGAGCACTTTGCCTCTGCTCAAGGATCTGTTCATTTAGTACTATTGCATCTATTGCAAAATTAAGCTCTGTTATTCAAAGAAGCCTTAGTAATTGGTAACTGAGCGATCATGTATCACCATTTGGCAGGTGGAAGTGTTGATGGGAAAAAAGTAATAGATAATAGGGATCCTTTTCTGGACTAACCTCTTCATTGTCAATATCTTCTTAAGGATAGCGATGACAGAAAATATCAACTAAATTCTAAAGTAGTGTGCATATTCATTTAAAGTCTCCTCTTTTTCCAGTTCTATTCTTTGTAATGTCCCCCACTTAGTTTTATCAATTTTTGTTGCAGTTCATGATGCTTCTTGTGTTCTGCATTAATCATATCGAATTTGAAGTTCTGAAGATGTTTTCTCCCACCCTTTCCAGTCTTCTAAATGTCCTTGAATAACATCCTTGAATATGAAGTTAAGGATCAAAGTGTGTGTGTGTGTGTGTGTGTGTGCGTGCACACACACATGCGATGAGAGAATGCAGGCATGCTGGAGCAGCACACTATGCTCCCATACTGCTGAGCAGATCTGTTCTCCTCTAGAAAAAATTCTGTGGCTATAGCTATATGCTGGCATGTGTTATAGAACTGTTTTTCAAATGGATGATAGGTAGCCATTCATTTCACTTGTAAGGAGTCATTGGTGAAATGTTTTTCCAAGTGATGAATGTCATTCTGTCTCGAGAGAGTTATGGCATATGTAACTTAAATCTTACTATGAGATAACTGGGTGTGTAGCTCTTCTACTATGCATCAGTTGTTAAACAACCGCCACCCTGTTTGTTTGTTTTTACTGAATTAATTTGTACTATTTACCATTAACATATTAAGGTAGATTTTAGTTCTCTGAAAGTGTTTTTGTGTGTTATGGAGTGTGTCCTCTCTTAATGTCTTTTAAAATGTTTTTGTCTTGTGCGCCTTGCATCCCTTCCAGGGAGAAAGGCATCATAGAAATGAAAACAACAACAACAACAACCATGATTCATTGCCTTGAGTCCTTATATTGGGAGAAAGGCTACATCTCTCCTCTCTACTAATGCCACTCTATTTCTTCTGGTCTTTTCATTTCCTGAATAAAACACTATGTAATTATCCAATTCAAACTGTCCCATTCCTGTCTTTCTTAGCTTGCTCATCCTGAGTATTGCAATGTTTATTCATTCCATTTTCCTTTTTTTCTGATTTTACCATGTCTAGCTTCCCTCAACTTATGCTCTTCACATTCAGTGTTCCTATAATATGTGTAGTACAGCTTCAGATATTATTTTTGTTTTTGAGCACATCTGTTGCTTAATTCTAGTTGGGTTACCCATGTTATGTAATTGAAAAATGGGTGTCACACATGTTCTCCCTTGGACTCTAATGCCTACCTACTGATGCTGGAAGATAGATAGGCTTTGAGGGCAGTGAGAGGAGGAGGATAAATACTAGAATTTTATTTCAGTCAGTTCTATTTCTAGCATGTCTTTTATTTTGCCTTTATTCTGAAATACAGTGGACTGACCCATCCCTGTGGGTTCAGTTCCAGCCCAAGGATGGGGAAAATGTGGATGGTTGCACCCCATATTATTCAAGGGGCTGTAAAGTGTATGCATCCACTTCAGCACATGGTAAAGAATGATGCTCAAAGAGGCTATATTTGACTTGTTTTCAGCCTTCTCCTGAATTGACTGCCCTTCAGATGTGTTCAACTACAAGTCCCATCATTTCCAGTTGGCATGTCTGCTCTGGTTGAGGATCCTGGTTTGATAATCTAAAAAATGCAAAAAAAGGTTGGGAGGTTGAGAAAAGCTGTTTTAGCAAGCAATTTATGTCTCTGATCATAGGATAAGCTGGAATTAGTAATGCTGCATTAACACTGAGATTTCTGGAGTATCTTGAAACTACTGCTGAATCAAAGCTTGAAAAGATAACAATTTTGGCCTACAGTACCCAGAATTCTGCTGGTCAAATAAGCGAGGGGATTCTGGGAACTGCAAAAATTTTTTTCCAAACTCTTGATCTTGAGGTGGTAACTGAACCTGAATTACCACCAGGAAACAGTAAACCTTAAGAGAGTGGCCAATCAGTAGTAGTTTTAGTAGCAGCCATGGCCAAACCAGTTAATTTTTTTGTAAGAGTCAACTAAGACAGACTTGGGCCCTGGAATTTCTTAGTTTGAAAGTTAAGCACAGTTAGATTAGAATCCAGTTTACTCATGTCCTTCTTTAAACAAGACAATCCTTTGAGAGTGCTCCCCTGAGGCTGCTTCTCCTAATAAAAATTGTACGATCGATCTGTATTGTAGACTTTGGAAGCAATGGGCCTGACATTATCAGCCAAAACTTTCAGGCAAATGGTATCCAGTTTGTGAGACTTAGGTCTTCTGTGGATTTAATTGGATATCTTAGATGTTTTCTGAGACAAAGCAAATCTGATTAATACCTCTAATACTCCAAAAGATGGAGGGTTCCAAAAGAACCTTATTTCTCATCCATCAGAGCTTGACATCTTCAATATTATATATTGGGCCTGTCATGAGAAAATAACTTAGACAAAGACATTGCTTAACTTTCTCTAATAATACTAGAGAATGGTACCTGGTCTTTCCTAATATCTATAGTTTGAGATTGCAATGAAAATGAAATATTTTAAAACAGTAATCTTAAATCACCCAGGTTTGGCTCTAGTGGTCATTCCACAATGGAATAATGATTTAATGAATCCAGTTTTTCTATAAAACAGAGTTGACAGGGACCATTCATGGTAGTTGAGTGCTATGAACACAAGAAACACAACAGCAATATTCTCCTCTTTTACAAATACACTATGTGCAAAATGTCCCTATATTGTATTTACAATATATCTTTTCCATTCCCTCTAATTCAGTGGTCAGTAATCATTCAACCGTCCAGATGTTGTTGGACTACAAGTCCTATCAGGCCTAGTCAGCATTGCCAATGGTGAGGAATGCTAGGAGCTGCAGTCCAACATCTGAGGGCCACATGCCTAGAGATGTAAAATCTCTAGATATTTTGAAATCATGGGGCAAAGCCCATTTCTTCCCGGCCGGGGGGGGGGGGGGATGGAAATGTTTGGATTTTTTAAAATGTAGAATTCCCATCCTTTACATATTGAAAGTCACACTGATACTTTAGGAACATAACATGAATTATGTATCACTTGACAAATTAACAAATTATATTTACTTTTTAATTTTTGTCATTGTTGTTAGAAATGAAGATACATGGTCCTGAACTACTGCACAACAATCACCCAAACTATAAGGAACTTTTTTGGTTTTGCCAATTTATGAGGAGAATAAATCATCAACATTAGTAAAACAATTAAAATGCTTTTGTTCTTCTATTTCTCTGTAAAAGAGCAGAGAAAAGCAAACTAAGACCAAGAATCACAATGATGTGATATACTATTCATCTGTACATCTATGCTGTAGAAAGAATGCTGTTTGACACCCCTTAAAGTGCTGTAGCTCCATCCTATGGAATCCTAGGATTTGTAAGTGCTTTAACCTTCTTTATCAAAAGAATACTGGTGTCTCAAATCACAGGATTCTGTATGATGGAGCCATGGCAGTTAATGGTGTCAAACTGCATTATTTCTACATTGTAGATGCACTGTATTGTAATCCAAAACTCTCTTAATCTTTTACCATTGGCCATGCCATAGGCTCTGGAAAATTAAGTGCAAAATATCTGGAGAACCAAATGTTCCCCTCCCCTTTGGGCTAAATGGTAAAGGTAGTCCCTTGATATGAATGTCTAGTCACAACTGACTGTAGGTGGCGATGCTCATCTCTGTTTCTAAGCTGAAGAGCCAGTGTTGTCCGAGGTGGTCATGTGGCCAGCATGACTACATTGAACACTGTTACCTTCCCCATGAGAAGTGGTACCTATCTATCTACTTGCATTTGCATGCTAGTAGGTTTGCAGAAGCTGGGACTAGTGACAGGAGCTCACCCCATCATGCAGTACTTGGCCTTGAACTGCCAACCTTATGATCTTCCGATCATCAGAATTGGCATCTTATCCACTAAACCACTGCATCCCCTTTGGGCTACCAGCATAAATTTCCACTATTATAGAACACAATTCTATGTTTATTCCAAAATATGGCCTATTTTATTTAGTCTATTTCACACTCAGGAAACTCCATAGGGTTGCAATTTAAATACCTTGAAAAGCAATAACAACCAATCTTGCCTTTCTAGGTTAGGCTGTTGCTGCCTTTAGCATTGTACTATCTGCACTGGATGAGGCCAGTTTTGAGGGTTTCATACAGGAATCCTCCCTAGCTGCCCCTTGAGATGTCAAGAAGTGAATCTGTGACCTTTCAGCATGCTGAGAATGTGGTCTATTACTGAGTTATGCTCCTTCCCAAAGTCACCAATTACAGCACTGCTCAAAATCTAGAAAATGTTAGTCATCTCTAGTTCTCACTGGAGTTGGTGGAGCTTATGTCATTCTCTGTGCATTTGAAGTCAGATTGGTTCTCATTAGAATAAGACCCACCCAGTTCATAAATTGCTTTAGTACTACTTTAGCAGTGTGGCAGTTGCAGAAAATATAAATTATACTGATGCTATTTTGCTTAAGGAGACTGTTTAAATGAAATGATGCCTATGTGGTTATTGAGAGCAAATAGATTGTGGTGATTAAAACAGGCAAAATAGTCTATGAAAGCTCATCCTGCCAACTTCTTTCTTTCAGTTAGTCTCAAAGGTGCTACAAGAACAAGGCTCATCCCTTCGTTTCAATGGTGGGTTTTACCATTGGGGAAACCACATAGTTCTTGCTGGCTCAGCTTCCATTGTATGGCACAAAATAAAATGGATGTAGTCAGAAATAAGCTAGTTATTGAAAATGGTATTTTATCTATTACAGCACAAGCACTTGGTGCTGATCATAAGAAGCAGGGAGCTCAAATAGAGAGTGATTTGCAGAGTCCTGGAATTGTTTTCATTTGGTTTTGTGGCAATCACATTGAGCTGTGGGCTCAGGCTGTGGATATATGTTTCCACTTGATTTCACCCCCACCCCTTTACAGTATAGCAGAATTCTCAGATTAGTCTGGGAACTGGCATTCTACCACTGTTGCACTTCTAATATTAACAAAGGCACGGTACAGATTGCCCAAAAACAGCACGGCTTCTGGCCAGCGGAAAAAGAACCTGCAAAAAGCCGGTTCTTTTTAACACCGTGGCAGCGGCTTAACAAGTGCGCCACTGGTGCACTCATTACATAAGTGCCACGCGACATCCACATGGCACTTACGTAACAATGGCGGCACCTGTGTAAACAGGGTGCCGCCATTGTTACGCCTTCATCACGTGCAAGGGTTGCGGGGCATGTGGGCGCTCCGCCCCCCAGGCAACCCTCACACATGACGAGGGCACCGCAAAGGGAGGTATGTTCTGGGCCATAGTGTTGTTTACAAGCACTCCTTGTTCACAGCTCATTTAGTGTACAAATTGAAGGCTAAATCTTAAACCCAGTTGTTAATCCTAACTACAGTGAGCACCCCAAATCAATGATAATAAGTCAACTTTTCTGTTAAGTTCTGTTAATATAATGAGTCTATAATGTGGTGGCTCAAGTGGTTAAGACATTGACTTTGTTGATTGCAAAATCGGCAGGTTGGCAGTTCGAGGCCCAGGTGCCGCATGATGGGGTGAGCTCATGTCACTAATCCCAGCTTCTGCCAACCTAGCAGTTCAAAAGCATACAAATGCAAGTAGATAAAAAGGTGCCACTTCAGTGGGAAGGTAAAAGCATTCTGAGCAATCACGTTGGCCCCATGGTCACAGAGTAGTCTCGGACAACGCTGGCTCTTCGGTTTAGTAACAGAGATGAGCACTGCCTCCTATGGTTGGACATGACTTGACAACCTTATCAACAGGGAATACCTTTACCTTTTATAATGAGTCTGCTGTAGTTTGGATTAAGGTGTATTTAAGTCATTAGTTCTTTTAAGTGAAGAAGTAATTATTACCAGAGCTTGGAAGTAACACATTACAAGTAGTAATGTTACCTGTAATGCAGAGGTGCGCAGCTGTAGAGGAGACATAGGCCATTTCCCCAATGGCATCACTAACTATGGTGTCAATTGGTGTGGCAAGGATGCATTTGCACCTCTCCTGTGCCTCCACCTCCAGGATTCAAATTCACACTTACCCATGAAAACCCACTGGGTGACATCCTCTCAGCCCCAGAGAAAGGCAAATGCAACCTCCTCCTCCACCGAACAAGAAAACCCTGTGATATGTTCACTGTAGGTTCGGCATAAGATGAAAATGGCTTGAAGGCACACACTAATAAGAGGATTCCAAGAAATCATTGTCTCTGTTCAAACTACAGTGGACCCTTGTTATCTGCTGGGTTTGGGTTCCAGGACTCCCCATGGATACCAACATCCATGGATGCTTAAATCCCATTAAATACAACAGAATAGTAAAATTGTGTCTTGGATATAAAATGGTAAAATAAAGATTTGCTATTTGGAATTTATACTTTTAAAAAAATATTTACAAGCCATGTATACTTGAATCTATGGATAAAAAAATCAGTGGATAAGGAGGGCCAACTGTACTACCAATGGACAATTCAATGGAACAAAATAATGCAACCGAGTCTCTAAATACTGTGTGAAGTCGAAAGCTTTCACAGCTGGAATCTATAGTTTTTGTGGGGTTTTCAGGATATATGGCCATGTTGCAGAACATGGCCACATAGCTCAACCCGCCCCCATACTGTTTGTAAAAAGTGCAATGAGAAACATTTACTGATTTATCCCTGTTTCTTCCATAAAAGATCATGAGTGTGGTGCTCAGTAACTGTTCTATTTTTAAAAGGCTTAAAAAACTGTTTTGTTTTGTTTTTTAAACAAAAATAACCACAACTTGGAAACTTTACATTTTGGCACTACAACACCCAGAATTCCCAGCAACCATAGCCACCATTTATATGCCGTGTTTCTACACTGGTATACCTGGTTGGCTTTGCCTCTTTTCACATCTGTAACAAATTAGTAGACTAGACTTTTGACAACCACTGAATGAATCAAAAACATTAGTGCTCTGTGAACTAGAGCTGGAGAACCTTGACTTGATAAGAGGAGCCAGTTCCAAAGGTTTGTGTTTAAAGTGTTCTGGTTGGTTGCAAAATGGGCAGCTCCTGCATGGAATGCCAACAAGTGTACAGTTCCGGTCAACAGTATTTACAGCTGTGTTATATGCAGACACAAAGGGGCTCCTTTAATTGAAAGTTCCTTCATCATTTTCTTGCCAATAAAAATGCAAGGCAAGTGATTAATGGCTAAGGCTTCAGTTTTATATTCACTTACCTGCAACTGGCCTAAAGGAACATTGTGGGACTTTGTTTCTGAGCAGCTCTGCATAGGAATGTATACCAGTGTTTGCTTTCTGCATTCTGAGATCTGTGCACCAAGGGAAAGCTTCCAGTAATGTCTAGGGCAGGGTGGAACAAGCCGGAATATATTTTCTGCATTTTGTATTTCTCAGTGAAATTGTTCCTTTTTTAAAAAAAGGGAAATCAGTCAACTGATTTGTCTTTTTGCTGTTGTTGAAATCTTATACCTTCCCACTGCCCTGATTTGGCAGGGACAGTCCCAATTACAGTGTTACCCCGGGATACGAATGCGCCGCATTACGAAATTTCCGGGTTACGAAAAAATCCAATTGAAAAAAAACTGTTCCGGGTTACGAAGGTTATTTCGGGTTACGAAAAATTTTTTGGTGCTTTTCGGCGCTTTTTCGCACCAAATCGCGGCTTTTCCCCATTAGCGCCTATGGGGTTTCGGCTTGCGAAAGCCTTTCGGGTTACGAAAGCGGCGGCGGAACGAATTATTTTCGTAACCCGGGGTAACACTGTATTTCTCTGCTGTGTGTGCTACTTTTTCATCTTCTTTAAAAATGTCTCAGTTCCAGTTTTCATCTATGAAATGTTCAAGTATATGCATTCTAGGTCTTCCTCCTGTACTTCTAGGATGTTATCACACCAGCCTATTTTTTAAAAAAATATTTTTTCCACAATCATGTTAATGAAGCAAATGGAACATGCTGGTTTGAAAAGTGTGCTGCAAGTGTGGTGCTTTGGCAATCCATGGTCCCTTTTGCATGTGCTCCATAACTCTGCCTAAAGGGTATTTCCTGCTGACAAGGTTGTCAAGTCGTGTCCGACCATACGGGGTGGTTCTCATCTCCGTTACTAAGCCAAAGAGCCAGCATTGTCAGAGATTACTCTGTGATCATGTGGCCAGCATGATTGCACAGAAGGCTGTTTACCTTCTCACTGGAGTAGTACCTATTTATTTATTTGCATTTGCATGCTTTCAAACTGCTAGGTTGGCAGAAGCTGGGAGTAGTGATGGGAGTTCACTCCTTTATGTGGCACCTGAGCCTTGAACTGCCAACATTGCAATCAACAATGTCTTAGCCACTTGAGCCATCGCTTCCCTGCCTACCTACCTATGAATACTTTACTCAGCACATATGTGTTTTTTTTTTAATTTTTAAAATTTTTCATTTTGCTGTGATTCTGTAATAATGGGGAAATTATTTTAAAATTGTAGCATTTAGCTGTAATTATGCAAACACAGCAAAAAAAGAGAGAGAGAGAGAGAGAAAAAAGAAAAAGAGGAAGGAGTGAAAACAACCTCAACCTGCTTGGGAACAGGGAAGGGGGGAAGGGGCGAGAGGAGGAGAATTCCATCCCCTCATGACACATGACTGCCATTATATTGTAACTGCCGCAGAAGGGACCTATCACACCAGGGGGACTCATGGAATAGCAGCAACACTGGGAGCCATTGATGGTTTTTTTCATCAATGAAAAGATGCGCTCTACCAATGATTTAAATGCCAACCAGCAACAGAAGAGACATGATGTTATGTGATAACCAAAGATGTTCTTATCCTGTTGACATAAACAAGTGAGCAGCCGTGCCAGACCCCAAATGAAAGGCACTCGCTCACCCCAGAAGCACCCACTGCTTGGGGAGGCAATGATGTGGCCACTGGAGGGCTGTTTGGGGTCTTTCTTGGATGTGAGGTCTCTCACGGCCGCTGGCAAATTAGAAAGGGACATGATGCCCTTTCTTGCTCACCCAGCAGCCACGTCAGGCCCCCACCGGGTGTACATACCACCGGGTGTACCTCCTCCCAGTGGCATCACAAAGGGGATGCAGGGGCACAGACCACACCAGGTGACACCCTACGCTGCGGTGACACCACTGCTCTTTAAACATCTGCCTTTGGGCAGAAACAGGCTGTGGCGTTTGCCTGCAATCCTATTAAAACACTAAAGAGATAGTGAGGTTTAATGGGATGAGAAAGGAGAAGTCTCCAGATTTTAAATTGAATTTTTTTTTAAAAAAATTAATTTAAAAGAAAATCTTTGGAAACATCAGATCTTACGAAATTTTCATTTCAACCACATGGAGTTTTGTATATGTTACAGTTTTCATCTGTGAAATGTTGCAGGATATGCTGTCTGTATAGCAACACCTCCAAGAAGAGTCCAGCACTTTAGGCACATGTGCTGCTCTAAAACATTTTTAGGAGTTTTCACTTCTACTAGGTGTGAATCCTTTACGAAGCTTTACAAAGCTGATAGGTCTTGCCAAGTCAGGAGCAAAATACTTTGGATAACAACAAGAATTACATCATTGTGGGTTTCAGAGGAGCATTTCCCCTTCCAGTTAATGTGAGGATTGTAGTTAAACTCACAGAAAACAGGGGAATCCAGTCCTGCTTTTTCATCCCTACTTTCTTTTTAGTTTTCACCATATAATACTTGAGTGTGAACAAACTCTGTAAACCAGTCGTGATGATGAGACTCAAACTCAGTTCTTACCTCTGGTGCCACCTACACTAGAACTCTCACCCCCTCTAGTGTGTTCCAAAGCTAAGAGAGTTTTCTTAATGTTGGTAGTGTTTTTGAATTACTTTTGAAATTACTCCAGATAGCTGCTTATTGAAACAAGGTATTAGTTTTATTTACAAGTCATACTGTGTCCCTCTTTGTTAATGATGTTCACAATGGATACGGTGTTTTAATGCCTTATTAGATAAAACGGTTTCACTGTTTCCTTAGGTTATTTCTGTAATTGTTGCCTTACAACTTTATATATGTTCCCTTACAAACTAAGGCTCTCTTATTCTTTATTAATCTTTTTATCTTTTAGCACTTCCTAACTGTCCCTCTCTACAGCCTAGTCTAGCCTCAACGGCTGTTCACTCCTCAGGACACACACTCAAACCTCAATTCCAACTCAATTCTCTTTTTTTATACTTGCCCCCTTGAAAGAAGCCCCACCTTTTCTTGGCTTTGCTCTCATTGCCTGTTGCCAAAGTTCTAATTTGCATGTGTCTCCACGCCAGCTGATCTTAGAAAATAGAACCATATAGTCAGAAGAGACCACAAGGGCCATCCAGTCCAACCCCCTGCCATGCAGGAACTCACAATCAAAGCACCTCCGACAGAGGGCTATTCAGCCTCTATTTAAAGACTTCCAAAGAAGGAGACTCCACCACACTCCGAGGGAGTCTGTTCCACTGTCGAGCATCCCTTACTGTCAAGAAGTTCTTCCTAATGTTGAGGTGGAATCTCTTTTCCAGTAGCTTTCCTCCATTGTTTTGGGTCCTATTCTCTGGAGCAGCAGAAAAATGTTTGCTCTATACTCAATATGACACACCTTCAAATACTTAAACAAGGCTATCATATCACCTCTTAACTTTCCCATCTCCAGGCTAAACATCGCCAGCTCCCTAAGTCTCTTCTCATAGGACATGGTTTCCACACCCTTCACCATTATGGTCACCCTCCTCTGGACACGCTCCAGCTTGTCCCTTTATGAATTGTGGTGACCAGAATTGGACACAATATTCCAGGTGAGGCCTGACTAAAGCAGAATAGATGGCACTATTACATCTCTTGATCTAGACACTATACGTCTATTGATGCAGCCTAGAATCACATTGGAATCATTTATTTATTACAATCATTTATTTTCTCCATTACAGTCAGCCCTCCATTATCCACAGATTCTTTATCCTCTGATCCAAATATCCATGGCTTCAACATATTCCAAAAATATATAAATTCCAAAAAGCAAACCTTGATTTTACTTATTCTATATAAAGGACACCATTTTTCTGTGCCATTTATATATAACGGGACTTGAATGTTCAAGGATTTTGGTATCCACGGTGTATGTGTGTCCTGGAATCAAACCTCAGTGGATAACAGAGGCCCACTGTATTTAATTTATATTCCACCTTTCCCCAAAGACTGGGACTCAGGACAGAATATACATTGCTTGCAAATATCCTTTGGAAAATATCTGGGCAAGAGGGCAATGTGGCACAGGGCCACATGTAGGTACTTGTAGCTGTCACTGCTGAGCTGCAGAGGCTCCATGCTGTGATTCGAACAATTGTGTCTTATTGTGTCACTTTACTCTTCTTTCTCTGTTATTCCTCATGATTTTTCTTTTTCCCCACTTCTGTGCACTCTGGCCTCTTGGGCACGATCAAAAGGTACCTTAGAAACTGAAGCATTTGCAAAGGCATGTGAAGGATACTTCTGTATTTGCTTTGGCACCCCCGTTAGAAAAGGCAGGGTTAAAGCAGTCCATCAGATTTGGAGATGTAAAAAACACTACACAAGTAGGAGGGAAATGGTGGCAGCATTTGTACAAAAAGGAAAGCAAACTATCCAAATCAAACCGCATGCCAACGTCACATTTCTTAGAAAGAAAACAAGAACTGAACCTAGGCGTATGTGAAGAGGTGATTTGATGTTTCATAGAAAACTGTTAAAAAAAAAGTCTTGCAGAAGGGAGAAAAAATAAGTTATAGTGGTTACATTTTTGAATATGTGATGATGCTATGATTCTGGAAGCCATAATTCAAAGCGTAACTTACCCAAGCTCTGTGTGGTATGGGAAAAATATGTTTCTATTTTTAAAAAGAGCAGTCAAAATCTGCCTGCATTTGGGTTTTTGCTCAGATCCCTTAGGGAGAAAAACCAACTTTCAAAATAGCAGGAATATATTCTGTATGCAAAAAAAGAGTGGGGGAGGGAAAGCAACTGGCAAAGTCGTGGCATATGTGGTGCCATGGTGCCCCCTGGTGTATATTTAAAAGAATAGCAAGCTCACAGACCCCATTTAATTGTCCAGCTGTTTGCCCTGACCTGAAAGGAATCCATGGTAACTCAAACTGAATTCACAACTCTGCAGGGTGAAAATGGTATATATATATAATTTCCCTTCTCTGTTCGCTGAAGAATGATCTAATGAAGCTTTCATATGTTGGCTTAGAGAATGATGCACTGAAATAAATTACATAACGGACATAAATCTCTATTCAGGGAATAGATGGGAAAGAATTGTTCCCCTTTTCTTCACCTATGTTTCATATAATCATATATTCTGTTTTCAGCTTCTACCAATGAACATTCTTCTTAGCTTTTCCCTCTGGTCTCCAAGCATGTTTTAGGCACTAAGGTTTAACATGGTCCATAAATGATGGGAGAGCTTGGGATTTTATTTTTTAAAATATTAACAACAACAACAACAACAACAGCAAGGCAATAGTCATGTGAGTTTTGCAACCATGATCAGCTGCAGGATTTTGGAGTTGCATTGCAAGGCCTAATCTCAAATCTTGGTCCCAACTAGAACAGACCCACAGAATCAATGGGAACTTGACATATATGTAAGATGCATTGATTCAATGGATCTTGTTGTTGTTGTGTGCCTTGAAGTCATTTTCAACCTATGGCAACCCAAAGGTGACCCTCTCATAGAGTTTTCTTGGCAAGTTTCTTCAGAGGGGGTTTGCCATTGCCATCCTCTGAGGCTGAGAGAGTGTGACTTACCCAAGGTCCCTCAGTGGATTTACATTGCTGAACTAGAATTCAAAACCTGGTCTCCAGAGTCTTAGTCAAACCACTACACCATGCTGGTTCTTGTGGATCTACTGTAGTTCAAACTAAGAATTGTATTTAGGCCCCAGAGTAACTATTTGAAGCTGTGAACAAATGTGAGCCTTTGCTGTAGACACAAGAGTGCTTCCAGCTTCTAAACCTAACGGCAATAACTAGTGAAAAGTACATGGAACATCCAAAGATATCAGAAGAAAAATATGCTACCCAGGGTTGCCAGTTATGTTACAAAAGGAGGAGGAAGAGAAGGAGGAAGAAGAAGAAGAGGAGGAGGAGGAGGGGCACAGATTTGTATAAAACTGCCCCTTTCTAGTTTATTTTTAGTACAAATGTAGCAATAATTACTATACTTCAAATAGAAAAACTACACCTCTCACCAGGGAAAAACTATGAACAGGTTACTTTCAACCTTGATGTCTCAGTGTTGTGCAAACTACACTGTTATAGTGCAGTTATTCCACTTTAACTGCTATGGCTGCCTCATGTGGAATCCTGGGACTTGCACTTTCAGCAGGGGCATTTAGAAGCTCTTAGCCTCACTACACTACAATTCCAAAGAAGAGAATTGCACAGCCATAATAGTTAAAGTTGAATAATAGCACTATAACAAGGTATTGACTCAAGTCCTAAGTACAGTTGGCCCTTGGTATCTGCAGGGGATATGTTCTGGACCCCACCCCCTGATACCAAAATCTGTGGATGCATAAGTTCTGTCATCCCCAATTGCGGCATGTGCACACGGATGTACCACCATTAGGAATAATGTAACTTCAATGGCAGTAGAGCCACATGCACGTGCTGCCATTGATGTTCCATTGTCCCTAATGGTGGTGCAGCCACGTGCACTCACCGCCATTGGGGTTAATATGGGCTTATCGTTCATGGATGCTTGAATCCATGGATGGCAAGGCCAAGGTTACCAAGGGCCGACTGTATTGTTGGGCAACCTAAAGATCTCAGTCTCCATTATCTTATACTTCTGAATTAGGTGGGACACATGGCCATCCAAGGTCAATCTAATGGCTCAGCAACAACTGGGCAATACCACTCCATTTGAGATCTTGCACAATGTCAGCAAGCCCCCAAATGGGACTATCACATATTCCTTTGGAAAATGGAGAAAATGTGATACAGAGCATGCCAAAAACAAGGCTCAGTTTGGGATGCTTGTGCTACAGTTGACATCCACAGAAGGTAGATTTGCTGGTTCTTCAAAATTTTGACAGTTGGATGGAAAGATAAGATGGTTGTTAGTGTTAAGAATAGTACTAATTAATTAGCCTGTACAGTCAGCCCTCCTTATCCACAGATTTGTTTATCCATAGATTCCAGCATCCACAGCTTGAAATACATATACATTCCAAAAGCAAACCTTGATTTTGCTATTTTTTTATAAGGGACACCATTTTATTATGCCATTGTATTTAATGGGACATGGATTTTGGAATCCACAGCAGGTCCTCGAACCAAATTCCAGGGGATACTAAGGGCCCACTGTATTTTTATCTAGTAATTTCACCATATTTCATATCAAGGCAAATTATTAGTTTCTCTCCATTTGAAATGATTGTGTGTCCACGTGGGAATCTAAGGTAGTTTAAAGCAGAAACATCTGGGAAGCTCCATATTATCCACCTCAGATCTCAGGTTTTCCAGCCATACCTTCATCATGGGAAAGGTTTCACTCACTGAGATCTGTCCATGTTAAAGACACAATCAGGCAGTCTATTAAAAATAAATAAATAAATCTGGTATTTTATGTGGTTTTTTTGTTTTTATTTTTCCTTTTATATATATATATATATTTGTTTACCTGTTATTTGTTATTTGTTTGTCTGATGTATATAGATGAAATCAATTGTAATGTTTCCTTATATATACATATTTTTGTGTGTGTTTGTTTGTTTTAATAATAAAATTTATTTAATATTATAAAATAAATAAATAACTAATTAAATAAATAAATGAAGTTGCAAATTGGTCCTCAGGAAATTCTAAATGGATATCACTATTTCATAATTTGCATCTTCTGTGTGCAACACAATTTTATCACTTATCCCTTTCAGGGGGAAAAACATGCTGTAACAAGTACAGAGA
Organism: Sceloporus undulatus; assembly: GCF_019175285.1. Classification (NCBI taxonomy): domain Eukaryota; kingdom Metazoa; phylum Chordata; class Lepidosauria; order Squamata; family Phrynosomatidae; genus Sceloporus; species Sceloporus undulatus. Next base: position 41,943,968 of record NC_056527.1, on the reverse strand, counting down.
CTGAAATATAATGACTGGCCTGCCACTGGTTTTGGTACTTCTTGGATAACAGTGTCATTTTTAAAGATTAACTTATTCATTATGCCATAAATGTTCATGGACTAGGTTGTACTTCATAAATACTAGTATAGTACATCAAGTGTTATTGTCAGTTGGAAGAAATTGTGTCCAGGCAAATTAACCACAGATAATACTTTATGCATCTTACAAAGTGGGCTCTAGTCCATGAATCCCTACAATAAATTTCTAAGAAGAACTGAAGATGTCATAAAGCTGTTGATGAATGTTTTGCTCCAACATGGCTTCCTCTTTTGTTTGTTACTATGGCTCTGATGTGTATTTGTCAAATGCTATAGGCTGCTTCCAGACAAAGTGCTGGGACTCATGCTTGGGTCATCTGCTCTAAACTACCTGTGGCATTGCAGCTGAATTACTATTCTTCAGTAGAAGAATAACCAAAGCTTAGTAATTTTGGCCCGGCACAGACCAGCGGTTTGTGCCGGCCTGGAGCTGAAATTAAGGTTACGTAGGGCTGGGCATCCACATGCGCTCAGCCCTACTATTGGCGTCTTGTCCCACCCCCGCCCACACAGGGCACATGATGATGGCCTTGTTTGACTTGTAATGTTCTTATGTTTTCCAATTGATTGCCACTGTACTGATATTGCTGATTGTTATTGTCTGCTTTTTATGGCTGGGTGGCTGGGAAGGGATCAGTTTGTTTTTTATTGTATTTTTATTGTACTTCCACTGTTGTTAGTCACCTGGATTCCTTGTTGATTGGGTGGGATACAAAGAAATTATTTATTATTATTTATATTATTATGATGTCCGTGCGGCGCAGCACCCAAACTGCACCGCGCGGACATCATGATCGCATGTGAGCACACCAATGGCACCCCACACATGGTGTAAAAAGAACCCGCCAGGAGCAGGTTCTTTTTAGGCCTCCTGGAGGCCTTGTCATTGGTCTGCTGCAGCCTCCATCCGAGGCAGAAAGGGGTGGCATTTCACCGTCCCTTTATGCCACTCTGTATCCACCCTTAGTTTAAAAAGTGACTAATCACTGTTATAATTCCAAGACCAAACTCCTATCAATACACTATACAAGTGGCATTTTTTTTAATATCTGAGATGGAAACAACTTGAGATTCAAAAGATCTGAATGTTAGAGAAACCAGCTGACACCCATCCAGACCCAGGGATTTAAGTGTTAAGTCTCAAAAGTCTAGATTTGAATCCCTATGTGTTCAGCTATATTACCAGTGTAACACAGTTTCTACATAATCATTTGTTCACATTTCTGCAAGGTAGATTTTATTTCCAAATAATCTCGTTTATTTCTAAATGATCTCGCACCAGCATTTTGAGATGGAAGATTACCTTCAAGCAATGGTTTTACTGATTCTGAACTCTTCAGCTTGGATCATTCCGAATGCAACATACAAGGGAAATGGAGACTGGTGGGAGACATCTGCTGGTGTACTTTTTATCTTGTAGGAGATGTCCTATTTGTTGCTATTCCTGCAGCCACTGCCATTTCCTAGATAAACCAGTAAAAAGAGAAGAACAGAAGAATGGTGTTAATTCTGCACTGCAGGACATCTAGACATTCTCTGTTGGCCATTCCCTTTAGCCAGGTACATCAAAGGAAAGTTCCTTTAAACATGGTGGTGTGAATATAACACCTTGGATGAGATGGAGCAGGATATTAGCTAGTTCTTTTTCTTATTGCTCTGAGAAAAAACACTATACAGCCAACATAAAACAAAAACATAAACCTTAGAGGCTCTTTTCTCAGCTCTTCTTCTTCTCATAATATCTGTGTCAAGTGCCACCTGGAGGAACCAAAGGAGCAGAAGGAATCAGATCCTGTCTGATATTTAGTAACTAAGCAGGGTCAGACCTGGTTTGTACTTGGATGGGAAAATGCTAGATACTGGAATACCATGTGCTTAAGGCTATCTTTCAGAGGGAGGAAATGTCAAAACCACCTCTGGGTATTCTGTGCCTATGAAAATCCTAAGGTCCTCCTAAGGTCCTCCTAAGTCGACAGGTGATTTGAAGGCACACATGCAAAGAGTAAACTGAAGCAATTCCTTCTGCAATTATGCCTTTCTAGTAGTACTATTTGGCTTGTGGATAACAGCATGATACAATCTAGAAAGGGATATACATATCATTTTAAAAAGCATATTGTCAATAAAGGTCTCTGGAACGTTTGGGAAGACATACTCGTTTGGGAAGACTTACTTACTCAACTACAGCTCTCATAATTCCCCAGCCAGCATGTAGTCCAAAAAGAAGTAACTTTCCCATACTTTAGGACACCCATGGCTCAGTAGATGTGAACCTGTATCTCCCAAGTCTCAGACCAACACTTTTACAACTGCACCATATTTGCTGTCATTCCTCCATGGTTTGTGGGTGAAGTTTCCTTCAAAAGAGAGAGAGAGAGAGAATATCCCCCCCTCAAAATTTTTGTACAGTGGGCCCTTGGTATCATCTGGGGTTTGGTTCCAGGACTGCTCTACTCTGCTCTCCCCTGTGGATAACAAAATCTGTGGACACTCAAGTCTCATTATATACAGTGGCATAGTAAAATGGTGTCCCCCCGTATAAAATGGCAAAACCAAGATTTGCTTTTGGGAATATTTTTATTTTTGAATATTTTCAAGCTGTGGATGGTTGAATCCATGGATAAAGAATCTATGGATATGGAGAGTCCACTGTACTTCTGCAGTGCTTGAGGTTCCCCACAAATTTGCTCACACTTTTCTCTTGATTGTGAATGGTACTATTATGGCTATAGAAATTTGGGTTCTCAACCCCAAATTTCAGTTAGTATATATGATTCTCTGAGAGTTATGAGATCACAGTGCCAAGGCTCTTCTAGCTATTAACTTACAATAGTATTTAAATGGATTGACAAATGAAAGTCTTCAAGGAGTCTAGGGTTCAATGAGCCAGAGATTCAATACAAATAGCTTTTATCACAAATATACAACAATGAAAGTGTGGTGGATTGTAAGAGACAAAACAAAAACAAAAAACCATAATCCATCACTCTTGAAGGTGGAGTAATATAACTGGCCAATACATCCTATTGTAAGATAAATAAAGACTAAAGTTCAAATTCTGAATTCAGCTTCATCTACCCAGTCCCACTAAAAACACTATGTGTCTATCAGCTCTAAGTATGGCATTAAGAAGGAAAGATTGCTTTCCGTAAGTTTTTCGGCATACACACACAATGCAATATGACCACAGATAATGGTGAAAAAAGAGGCGGAGGAGAAGGCGGAGCCGGAGGAGGAGGTGGGTTGGCCGTGCCCACCGTGAAGATGACGAGGGGTGGCGCTTGCGCAGCGCTGCAGCAGCAGCTGCAATGGCCGAGCGGGCCCCCGAACGGGAACAGCACAGTGGGGGCCCAAACCGGACCGGGACCGGGAGGGGCCCCCCGAAACCTTGAGTGCACGGGGCCGCTGGGTTATGGCAACCCTACCTCAATGGATGGACTCAATCCACTAGGCATCATTTATTGTGCTCTATTCCTTTCAGTAGAACTTCTGTGCAAATGTCATTTACAATGAATAGAAGCTAGACAGTAGTGGTATAGAGTGTCCCCCCAAGACCTTTTTAACCATTAGAAAGGTTCTGTGACATTCAGATGGATAACCTAGCCATGATATGTGCTTGTAAAACAAGGTGAGCATGTATAGTCTATGGGCTGTTTACAGCCTTTGGACCCCACTTTTTTGGCCCTGGAGCTCGTGCCCAGTCCTCTAAAGCCCCAATCCCTTATTTATTTTTTAAGCATGTTTGCCCCTAAACCATGCAGAAACCTTACCCAACATGTGAACCCTCACAAAAATGTTCCCAAACCTCCACAACCATGCCAGAATTGTAGTTGTACAATGTCAATTCTTCTACCATTTTGAGAAGGAATGTAGAGGAATCTAGTTATTTGGACTTGCTGTGTGGAGGCGAGGTCTGGGAGGAGGGAGGAATTGGCCCCTGGCCTTAATACAGTTGCTCAACCTAGTTGTAATATAAGCCACAGTAATGTCCATGCCTACATTTGTCTCTGGTATTTACAAAAAATCACATATAATGTATATTCATGGCAACTAAGCTAACGAGAAAATAACCAGCCATTCTACAAAAGTTTAAAACATTACTTGAAATGTGAAAGTTCATGTTCCCAGGGTTCGAAAATAAGTACTTAAAACAACTAGACTTTTCATTATTAGGTCTTTTTTAAATAACTAATTGTGACTAAATTACACTATGACTGTAACTCAACAAGTGATAACATCATTCCTTTTGTGATTTAACTGTTTTAGGTGTTTTTATAGTTACAGGACTGTGCATTCTGATGGGTTAGGTAAATAAAAGTAATTTCTGGTTGCTTTTGAATAATGAGAAGGTAGAGAGATTTGTGCTTTTAAAAGATGCCAGTAAATAGTAACGTGTTTTGAGTCACTGAAGTATAACTAGATTCTTTTTTTAAACTTTTCAAATTCTATCCACAAGAAAGTATTTTAAATTATCAAAATACATTGTCTTCAAAACAGATAAATGGAACTCTCTTCATATAACTGAGCATACTTGGCTTGTACAGCCTGTACTTTACTCACAAAAAGTCATCCAGGAGGCTAGAATTCTGAGAAAGCATGTGATAAAACTAAAAAGTAACAGAGGAATTTTTTATGAATTTTGTCTGCCTTGCACAACTGGAAGGCTTCTGCTAGTACAAGAAATAGGCACAGATCCACTGGTTTCATATACAGTCGGCCCTTCTTATACACAAGTTTTTTTACACGGATTCAGCATACAGGTTTGAAAATGTTCAAAAAAAGTATAAATTTCAAATATCAAACCTTGATTTTCCATTTTTTATACGGGACATGTCATTATATTTAATGGGACTTGAGCATATGGATTTTGTTATACACGGGGAAACTTGGAACAAAACCAGTGTTATAACAAGGGTCCACTGTACTCATCTCTTGTATCTTGCTCCATATTCTCCAGATTAGGTACTTGCCCACTTGTTCATATTGTTAATATATTTTTGTTTTAACCAATCAAATA
>NC_056527.1:41890544-41935684 GCF_019175285.1 Sceloporus undulatus | reverse complement strand
TATAAATAGCACTACAGATGGGACACTGCTCATTTTTGTGATTTTATTTTATGGAAAAATAACACTTGGAGTCTCTTAAAATTATGGGTTGGAGGAAGCATCTCTAGATCCAAATCTAATGATTTATTTTATTCATTAAGCATTATATTTAAAGCCGCAATCCTGTATACACTCAAAGTAATACACCATGCTGGCTCCTATGTTCACTTAATCATCCCTCCAAAGAGGGGATGATAGATCTCCATAAATTTTCCACATGTTAAAATATATGTGGTGGTTCAAATTTACAAATAATTACTATAATTTAAATAGCTATGTGATGCACCTCACCATAGTGGGGAAGGTAGGGTGATTTGTGTCCTTAATCTGCTGCCTTTTATTTTGGAGCAAGAAACAATGCACACAACTGAAATAAGAATCTTGTACCATCTCTCAGTTGAGATTATTAAAATAAGAATTTGGGGATTTATTGAGACTTATCCATGCCAAGCTCCCAGTTGCTCTGTACTTCTTGTAATTTTTGTCTTTATGTAAAGATCTAATAAATAAGGATCTTCATAAACTTTGATTTTAAAACAAAGAAATAAGAAACTTGTGACTGACAGCCAGTGTGGTGTAATGGTTTGAGTGCTGGACTGTGACTTTGGAGATCAGGGTTCAATTCACTGTTTAGTCATGTAACCGACCTTGGACAAGTCACAAGCTCTCAGTCTTATGGGGAGGCAATGGAAAACCTCCTCTGAAGAAACTTGCCAAGAAAACCCCATGATAGATTCACCTTAGGGTCTCCATAAATTGGAAATGACTTGAAGGCACACAACAGCAACAACATGGAGCAGAGCAGTCTGTGAGTATACCAAATGTTCAAGAGATGCTCACTCCCTGGAGTCTGTTTTCTTTGAATCATCATGATTCAATAGACTCTGTGAAACTTGTAATTTTCCAGATGTTGTTTCACTCCAACTCCCATTAGCCACAGCCCACATAACCAGCAGTCAGGGATGATAGGGATAGTTTTAGTCCAATAACATTTAGAGAGTCACAAGTTCTCCAGCCTGATAACAGAATGTGACATTTCATATTTTGTGTTATTCTGTGCTTGTCTTGGGAAATTATTTTTGTTCACTGATCATCGCACATGGAAACAGTGATCTTAGTTCTCTGAGTAATTTTGTAGTTAAAATGATAGAATTAATGTACTACAGCAAGGGCAGGCAACATGTGGGACACCAGATGTGGTTGGACTACAACCTCTAGTGCTCCTCACCATTGAGTAGTTTACCTAGAGTGCTGAGAGATAAAGTTCACCAAGAACTGGAGGGCTACATGATTCCCCATCCACCCATGGCAATATCTGCATATGTGAAAGAGCTCTAAATTTGGCAGAAGTACAAATAATCTTTAAGGGGAAACCCCCTCAGGGATAAACATTCAGTTAAACAGGCCTGTGAAGGCTAACCATACTCAATGTGCAGAGAATGATGACTGACTATGGGATGATGGATAGACATGAAGTGTGAAGTATTTTTATTGCATTTAGCCATAGGCCATTGCAAAAATGGCAAAATACAGTGTAGTGTCTGTTAGGAAAATCACAGACTAAAATGCAAAAAGGTAAGATTAATACACGTTCTAATAAAACAACTAAAATCTAAAACACATCTTAAAACTTAATAAAATTATTCTCAAACTTGGCAACTTCTAATGATGGCATATGCACTAGCGTGACCAAAACTATAAAATGCAAATATATATTACTTATCTCATTTGAAAACATTCATATTTAACACTTGCTGGAAGTGCTCAAAAATGAGTTCTTTCAGATCTCTGGATTACATTTATTTTAATGATAACAGATCATTAAACCTTTCACCTCTGATGGGTTTTTGTTGTTGTTGTTGTTAATTAATTAACTTATGTTTGCACATAAAGATCTGGAGTTCAAGCTCATTTTCTCAGAGACTGTTTCTAAAGCTGTTGCTGATGGGTTCAGTTCATGCTGTGAAGCTTGGTGTGGGTTCCCTCTTTCTTGTTTATGAGGCACAAGCCAGACCACAGTCATGAGTGTTTCCTATTTCCCAGGAAGTCCCCTGAGCTCTATCTTCAGACAATGGCTATGATTAATTAATGCTTTGCCAGCTGCTTGTGCAGATGCAATTGCACTAATATGGAGAGATAATTGTGGAGCCATAGGTTTCTGCTTTGCATTTGAGCTTAACATAATCCAGATAATTTTAGACAAGGATCACGTTTTAAGTGCCTTCGCTCAGCTTTGGCTGGTGTGCCAGCTGTATCCTTTCCTAGGGAAAGCAGATTCGACCATAGTGATCTATGCCTTAATTACCTCTTGATTTGACTGTCAAAATGTGCTCTGTGTGAGGCTGTGCTTGAAAAGGGCTCAGAGCCTATAGTTAGTGAAAAACACAGTGGCAGACTATTGTCTGGTGAGTGCTTTAGATTCCATATATCACCAGTCAGGAATTAATTGGTCTGGCTTCCAGTGTGCTTCTGAGCTCAATCCAAGGTGTTCGTTTTTATTTATAGAGCCCTAGAAAACTTAACATTAGAGTTTCTGAAAGACTACTTCTTACTATATACACCTGCCCAGGATCTTAGGGCCCATACAGACAGGCCAAAATAAAGCTGCTTTGGGTCACTTTGGAGGTATGCTGTTTAAATGGCACACACATCTTAAGAGGCCAGAAGCTGCACCAAAGCTGCACTCCAGTCCTTAGTGTGGCTTTGGCGCAGCTTCTGGCGTCTTATGACGCATGCATCATTTAAATAGCATACCCCCAAAGTGACCCAAAGTAGCTTTATTTTAGCTTGTCTGTATGGGCTCTTAGAGCCTCAAAAGAGGCTTTGTTGTGTATCCCACCACCAGAGAGTCTAAGGGCCCTTTTTGCACTACATACTTATAACACTATTACAGAATTCCACTTTAGTAGCCATGGTTGCATCCTAGGATTTGTAGTCAGACACTCTGACTAAAAATCTTAAATGTGTCTCCCTAAACTGCCCATTTTAGGATTCCATAGGATGGAACCATGGGAGATAAAGTGGAATAATAATGCTATAACTATGTAGTGTGAATGATCCCTATGCTGGTGAGTTCAGTAAGCAGGGCTCTGTCATCAGTTATGAATAAAATTGTTGCATTTCAGGTTTTGTATATTAGAAATCAGAAGCTAAAAGTTTATTCTCTGTGTATGTTAAAGTACAGGTATGAATTCTGCTTAATAAACGTAGCCAGCCAAATCTGAAACAAAGCTTAAGGATGCAGAGCCAGGTCCTCCAAGAGAAGTCATCCATGAAATCCCATGACTGGCTAAATAAATAAACTTTAACCTTGCTGTTGGTAGGATGTCTCAAAGTCTTCTCTTTCAAAAGGTAAAGTTTATAAGATTGGATGATGACTAGATAAAGAAAGGCCTGGAACAGTTATAAAAGCTGCCAGACTGCACCAGAGATATAGGCAACTGCACTGCAACTGCACCAAAGATACAGAAGCTGCTACACTGATGCAATCCTTAGGATGGATGAGAATACTGAATTTATAATATTCTGACTGAAATGTCACTTCACAGACAGTTAGAAATACACTCTGAAACAATGATTTAATGCAGTGTATTAGAAATCTGGAGTGCTAGCAAATTCTGAAATGTATATATAGATTCCTGTATGAGCCATGGATTTCCTGAGAAGATAAAATATATACATGATGCTGATGTATTACAACAATGGTTCTCAAACTTTTTACTGCATTAAATCATTGTTTCAGAGTGTATTTCTAACTGTATGTGAAGTGACAGTTCAGTCAGAATATTATAAATTCAGTATTCTCCTCCATCCTAAGGACTGCATCAGTGTAGCAGCTTCTGTATCTTTGGTGACCCCCTTTTCATCTACAGTGGGCCCTCCACTTTTGTGAGGTTAGGGGCACAAGACCCTGTGAATGTGGCAAAACTGCAAATAAAAAAACGCTATTTTTTTAACCTGAGAAACACCTCTCTAGGAATCACTATGTCCTCCAGAACAACTCCATGGTCAGCATCTGCCAGAGGTTGACTGCAGAATCACACTAGAGGACCTACAAATGGCTAGAGAAGTGTTGTCTCTAGTTGTCTCTAGTAATCCCATGGTCTTCCAGAGCAACTCTGTGTTCAACCTCCAGCAGAGATGCACTAGAGGACCTAGAGATTCCTAGAGAGAACATATTAACCAAGCCTGCCAATATCAGAACCGCAAATGCAGAGGGCCAACTGTATATGTGCACATTCAACCCACCCCTGCTCAATGTAGTATATGAATAAAAATATTTTGTTTAGTGTGTATTTTCATTTGCACACTCATATTGACTCATATATTAACATTTTGTAAGGAAATAATATTGTTCAAATCAGAAATTTTATTTAAATAAATCCTAACTCAACACATGTCTGAAATATGACTTACAGCATCTGGTATTTGTTGGCAATCTCCCATCCAAGTACTAACTAGGGCTTGGCTTCCAAAATCAGACAGGATTGGATGCCTTTAGGGTATTTATGCTGCAAGGTGGGTAGTCTAAAGAATAATTTATTTTATGTGAGATTTGTTTTCAGATAAATTTGCTTAATTTTCTGTCAGCACTTGACAGTTAATTTGTTTTAATGGAAGATTCGGTTTCTTCTTGTTCTCTTTCTTAGAATTACATGGTTTGATAATTCTGAGGATAGCTAGTGTATCCCTGTCCTCCCTCTGACTGATATCACTTCAGTGCAGCATTGACACTGTGTGGATCCAAATGCAGCATATCTGAGAGATGGACATCTTGCCTCTGCTAACTTCCCAGTTAGATTGGTTGTTCCAGTCTTGTATGGTTGTTCTAAAATTTAGCTGATACCAACTTCACTACTACTTTCATACATTAGCCCTGTTTTCTCAAGTAAGAACCAGTGTTTAATATGCACCATGAACATCATTAAGTCTGTCTTAAGATGGACAAATTCTGGCTTGAGGTATGATAAATTTCAATTGACCAGTGCAGCATCAGAAACACAATCCTGCCAGATTTGTTACACCAGTAGCCAAGTCTATCACACAGTTGACTTCTCCTAACAGTTCCCTGAGTTTCCCTGTTCTTCTTGCACTCAGGTTTGTGAACATATAGTTGTCACCTTTGCATGCACATAGAATGTGAGGACAATCTGGCTGAAACATCGATCTCTCCATTGATTGCATGGGTTGATTTAGTTGATCTAGATGACTAAGACTGGTGTCCCCATCCTCCCTTATTGCTCTATGTGTGTCCCTTCCAAGGCTATGTCCTTCAATGTCAGAGAGGTTCTTGTGAGTTACATTCCATTAATGGGTAGAGCCAAAAACAAAAAGAGTATTACCACCAGGAACCAAGCTTTGAGAGAGGCTTTTCAACTATGGGTATGACTAGGGAGGTGTGGGACACTCCAGGTGACATCCAAAGAAGTGGTGACACCACTCCAAGGAGCCCTGGTGGCTCAGTGGTTAAATGACAGTACTGCAGCCATAAGGTTGTGAGTTCGATCCCAGGGCTCCAGGGTCCACTCAGCCTTCCATCCTTTTGTAGGTCAGTAAAATGAGTACCCAGCATGTTGGGAGCAATTGGCTTACACATTATAAACTGCTTAGGGAGTGTTAGTTCACTGATAAGCGGTATAGAAATGTACTTACTATTGCTATTGCTATACCAATTTTTATTTATAAACATATTTTGATTTATAATTTTTATTCTTTTGAGTTTTCTTTAAAAACATCACCCCTTACCAAATTTCCACTTTAACCACATGAAACTATGTACATGTAAATTAAAGGCGATGCATATGATACTGTGATTTAAAGGTATGATTTTGATTTTACCAGTAGTTTACATCACAACTTTTGCCATTCTCTTCAGTGATATATGGGAATTATGATTTATGAGTAAAATTATGAGAACGCCACAGCCTATTTCTAAAAAAACATTACTAAGGGTTCAGTATGGTATGGTATGATATGGGGGCGTGATGTCAACTCTAGTAATACTACTGTTTTCAACCCTTTAGAATGGGGAAAAATCCATACAAAATCTGTAAAACCACTAAATGAATATATCACAGTGAACAGAATTTAGCACAGAGGGATGGATTGGGATCTCAGGAAGACCTGAGGTTCCCCAACTCTTGTTTGAATTGTTTACATTCTAGACTGTTTAAAACTGATTTATTTGATTATTGCTCCACCGTCATATTGGACTATAAATTTTTAAATGAATCAATTAATAAATGATATATTGCAGATAGATTCCTAGAATCCCCTCTTCCCCAGAATTGAATAGAACACATGTTTTGAATTAACTTATATTATTAGTTCCTTGAACTTCTACCTGTCATTGGTTCATGAAACATAACTATATTAGGTCTGCAGTGGTTATCTCTTTAGCAGTTTCTGGAAGTTGGAGTTCATCAGTGTCTTGCAGAAGCTTACATGATTTCATTATTAGATTTGTTCCATAATCAACAAAAGTTTCTTGCTGCAGAAGCATGGCTTTCTTTGCCCCCTTCTTTATCAGCATAAGCAACTTTTATCTAACAGTTGTCATTCCACCCAGTTTTAGAGGAAGGAGAAAGGAAATCAGGGCTATAATCATATATACTTTCCTGAGTCCAACAGCTTTGGTCTCTCTTTCTCTCTCTCTCTCTCTGGTATAATTTAGCCATTTGGTAAGACTGCCTATTATTTGTAGTCCATGTGGCCCCTATGAAAATGGTTCCTTCAAGAACTGCTGCTGAGCATGTTTGTTTTCCTCTTCCCTGCCCATCCTTTTCCCCTTATATGGCATGTGTTTTAGACTGCATGCTTAAGGGCACAGAATGTCTTATGACTGCAATCTACATGCTGCTGTGGTCTATTTTGGATTAATAGTGTCTCAAAATTGCTTGAAACCAGTGCTACTCAAAGTGGCAGTCAATAGATCAGTAGTAGTCCATGAGCAGTCAGCTGTCAATCCCTGGAGAATTTCCTGGACAGAAAGAAACAATTGTAGCCAACAGGCACAAATATGGCCCAATAGAGGAGGGAAGCACTCCCCCCAGATCAGATAGCTTAAGAAACCCTCACTAAATGATTACCAACAGCAGCAAGAACAACCATTAAGAGAAACCCCAGGCTTATTTGTTTGTTTGTGTTTATCTATTTAATTTCCTGCCTTTATTCATGCATGAGACCAAAGGTGGTTTACAGCAATGCTAAAACAAGATAAAACTAAAACAAACAAACAAACCCTAATGGTAAAACACAAGTATGCAAGCTATCCTATTAAAATACCATTCATTTCAAAAAGCATGCAGTTTTTGAAAACGTAACAATCAAATTAAAACAACAACACATGCCATAAAAAAGACTCCTTCAATCTATTAATCATCCAATGCCTGTTTAAATACAAAGGTCTTTAGTGCTATGGAAAGGGATGGGGGCAGAACCTAAGGTCCCATGTAAGGGAATTCCACATCCTGGGAGCAACCACTGAGCAAGGCCTTCTGTATCATCACTAGACTGGCCTGTCATGGCAATGGGATCCAAAGTAAGCCTTCCCTCAAGGCACCAGATCCCATCTGATCTTGGAAACTAAGCAGGGCCAGACCTGGTTAGTACTTGGATAGGAGATTGCCAATGAATACCAGGAGCTGTAGGCTATATTTCAGAGGAGGGAACTGGCAAAAAACTTTAATTATTCTTTGCCTAAGAAAACCCTATGAAATGAATGGGTCACCATAAATTGCCAGGCCACTTTAAGGCACATTCATACACAGTGTTGAGTACAACAACAGCCCCCCTATTGTCAGCAGGCTTTAGAGATTCCTTAGGATCCCACTTTCTTCTTGTCATAAGTAGGTGTTGGTCTATGATTGTTATTGTAATTGATAAGAAAAGGTTTTCTGGAACTGGATGCTATTGGTGTTGAGTGTCTAAGTGTTAGGTGGATGAAACTGTTGTAGAAAATCTCTTTCTGTTTGTATGATCTTTGGAATGATCATGATCTCTCAGTGATGATGATGATGATGATGATGATGATGGTATATTGATGATAATGATAACACTGTAATGATAATGATCACTCAGATAATCTGCATTTCTTTTCAAACGCTTTCATGTCATTTTTCATGTGTGCTGTATCATGTTCCCTAGGTGTTAGGCAGAAGTGAAATCCTCTGGATAATAGCTGGATTTCCATTTGAGACATCTTCCCTTCAGTATGTTTGTGGATATGCATGTGTATGTATGGGTATAGACAGCCAGACAGAGTTTGTATAGAGAGAGTATTCCCTCCCTAGGAGGTTCAATTGGCCTCATCTTCTTTCCTTTTCTTTTACCGGCATGCAAAGACTTCTTTAAAAAATTCATGCAGTCTTTTGGCTTATAATTTATGTGACATGTTTTAATGGGGTTGTGTTTTAATCTTGTCTGCTATCTTTTAATTGTGTTCTATATGTTTTAATCTTGTACATTTTAAATAAGCTGTCATTTAATTGTTTTTTTAAACTTCTGTATGACCCAGTTTCTTAAATGCTTGCATGTCATTTTGGATTGTGTGTAAAAAGAGAGGGGGGATATGATTGATTGAATGAATACACATCAATATTTTAAAATCCAAATGAGGCTCATGTGTATTTGAACTGGGATTCCTGCATCTCAAACATATAAAAACAACATAGTTTTGATAACTGAATAAAAATTACGGGAGAATGGAAAAATTAGATGAGATGTTTATCCCTGAGATGTACAATGAACTTCAGCCCCAAAATGGAAATTACAGACTGAATGCACCCTGCAGTGATCAGGTGACAGCTAGTAAAGCAGCAAGGTATTTCTGAAAGGACAAGTCTGACCAGATCGGCTCTTTGCCTTGGGCAAAACACGTGTTCTTTTACTGACATACTAAACTCCATTTCCACTGAAAAATGTCCTCTTTAATTTGAAATACCAGTAGATAAAGATTGCCTGTATATCAGGCACACTTCTAACATGTTCTACTGAGCTTCACAAGTCAGATGTTACAATCATGTTATAACCAAAAATATCTGACTAACACTGCAGACATAAATATGTGAGTTTTTCACTAAAGATAAAAATCGGTTGCACGAACCAATCGATGATAACATCTTTCATTAATCAACCATCTAGCTGTCATGATGTCAAACAAATTATGCATGGTATCTGGTGTTAGGTACCATTGAAAATACATTTTATAATAATTCCCCAATAAATTTTGGGGCATTGTGTACCTAACTCCTTTTATCCATATTTTCTCCCACTGCACCAGTTGAAGGGGATGACCTACGTTCCTTGCCCATTTAATCATGGGGTCTTTAACGATTTCATCTTCCATTTCTGATTTTAATACTATTTAATAATATTCCAATAATTTGATTTGACTCCCCAGCTAGGATTTTTTCTATTTCTGATATTTTTTGTCTTCAGATTCAAATCCATAACTTTTTCCATCCATCATAAATCTTTCAGTTGAAACAATTGAAATTAAAGCTGATCGATTGTCTTGGGTCCTCATCTCCAGCTTTCCAGCTTGTGTTTTTAAGATATCACTGTATTTGCACCACTTATCCTCCATACACATTTGTTTCCTATAAAATGCTTCTTGAGGTGATATCCACATAGAGATCTTTGAAATAATTCTTGGTACTGTATATACTCATGTATAAGTCTAGAAATTTTAGTCAAAAAATTGACCCAAAAAACCTGGGTCGACTTATCCATGGGTCAATGTAAGTACTGTACTTTAACTCTCTCTCTCTCTCTCTCTCTCTCTCTCACACACACACACACACACATATGTATATGGAGCCATCTCCTTTCTCTGAATAGAAGTCAAGAGCTTAGTCCATCATGGGAGCACCAAAAAGAAGCATGGATCCCCTCTACTCTCTCATCCTTCCAGCCTTTAGGATGAGCACAAACAGTTACGCCTGTCAGAATTTTCTAAGTTCTTTTACATCATTTTCCTCTGCATCATCCTTTACATCCTTTATTACATGCCATTAAGTCTTCCCCTTGACTTATCCATGGGTCATATCAAAATCCATAATTTTGGCCCCAAAACTTTCCCTCAACTTATACATGAGGTTGACTTATAGTTGAGTATACAGTATATGAGTATATATCTTTTCTATGCTCAAATTAAGACTTTCCTTAGGCAATGATTAATGAAGGCTTTATTTAATATATCTTTGTCATAAGCAAGATAGGCATGCCATCCACATCCATATCGAATCCCAGCTAAGCTATGGAAACCCACTGGGTGACCTTGCATATGTCACACTCTCTCAGCCTCAGAGGAAGGCAAGGGGAAACCCGCTCTGAACAAATTATGCCAAGAAAATGAAGAGATAGGTTCTCCTTAGGGTAACCATAAGTCAAGAGATGACTTGAAGGCACACAACAAAATGACAACAAACAACAGTGAAATTAAATAATGTGAGGGGTTTTATAATGTGGTGTGAAGGAGGCGGGGGACACTTAACTTCCAGTATTTGGTGTACTTTCCCACCAGCTTTCCCAGCCTAGTGCCTTCCACCTGTCTTGGACTTTAATTCCCATGATACCTTTGCCATTGTCCATATTAGCTAGGGCTGATGGGATATACAGTCTCAAATATCTGCATGGGGTCAAGTTGGGGGACTCCTGCACAAAAGTGGAACAACCAAACACAACAAATTGATTGAATTATAGTGCAAAGTAATAACTGAGTAAGCGGTATATCTAATTTAACTGTATAATATTAACATATATTTAAATCAGATTTTTATTGGAGCTGCCAATGAGCTGGTCCTGTTTAACATGATTACAAATCAGTTATGCATACCACAGCAACCACAAAATGCAGCTGCAATCTATATCAAAGAAAAGGTATGTATTACTGTATTAAGCAAAAGCAATACCTTTCATTTGTTAAAAAAGAAATATTGAGTGATACCTAAGCTCTGCAGAATTTGATTGCAACTTGCTTTGGGATTGAAAACACCTTCCTTTTAAACATCTGCATCGCAGTTCTCAGTACCTTCCATGGAAATAAGTATTACTGAAATTAATTTTAGGTTTCTTTGCAAATAAAATGAACTTGAAATAAAGGCAATGGTAATATAGAGGTAATACACACATGTGAAATATAGAAAATATGTGCCTATCTGGGGCAAAATTCATTGTTAGCTTTGCTCAGAGTAGACTAGGTGAAATTACTGGGCTTCAAAACCAACTTTAGTTCCATTAATTTCAACAGGTCTATTCTAAGGATGAATGAACAATTTAATTCTCTGCCTTTTTAATATAACTTTGATTCTCATCTCAACAGTTTTTACACTATTAGGGGTCTTTCTCATATTGGTGAACATGCTTATTTATTTTAAGTAGGTTATATTTGCAGACTGTACTGGAAACGTATTGCTTTCAAAGTAAGGCTGAGGTCCTAAATCATTTTTACTCATCAAGTGCCAGTGAACTCCAGAAGCAAACATCCATAGGGCTGAGATTCATCAGTGAAACTTTGAACTAAATACAGAAGGCTCTATAAATACAGCACAAAGCAACAAATTACTAATATTAATACTAATACTAATACTAATAATAAGTTTTATTTATATTGTCCTGCCTCTCCCGAATACCTTTTATTCTCCTCTGGAAGATGATACGATCATATCTGGGTGTATTTCTGGATGGAAAAAGGTGAACAATTGTACTTCATCTTCCATCAGTAGCAAATGCATCCAGGGTTTTGATAGCATTTTTAATCCTGTTCTTAATAAAGAAAAAGAAATCCATGTTCTAATAAGATTATATAATTTAAATTTTGATGTTTTGACATATAGTCCACTGCTTATTATTAATCATTACTAAATTTTAAAATGTAACTCATCAGTGGGACTTAATGGTTTGCTTCTGTCTTCATTAACATTAGCTGAAATATGCTTATTCACTGAGTGAGGGGTTTAGAAAGCTGCTAAGGGTTGTTTCTGTACTTTAAACTGTGCTTTCGATCGTCTGTGCTTTACCTTGTTTTAGGTTTCAATAGCATTTGCTTGATCTACTTTTATGGCAAAGCACCTTGAGTCTCTTTTGGGGAAGAAAGGAGAGGAGAGACATATTGTCAATGAAGAAATAAGAAGGTGCCTATTGGATTGCTTTGAATATTAAAGTGCTCTGGCAATTACGATCATTATATGAATTTATTGTAATTATTTGCATGAGTTGTAATAACTTTCAGAAATAAAATGTTAATAAATTTATTGTAAGAAATTGATTGTGTTAATTATAATTGTAGTAAATTCGTTGTAATAATTATAATTGCAATAAGCTGTAATAAATCCATTGCAATAAACATAACTGTAATAAATTGTGATGATTTGGTTTTAATAAATTGTAACACATTGTGATAAATTCATTACAATAATTACAATTGTAAAATATTCATTGTAATAATTGTAATAAATTGTGATAAATTCATTGTAATAATAATTATAATAAACTGTTATAAATTGATTGTAATAATTATAATTGTGATAGTTTTGTTGTAATTGCAACAAATTGTGATAAATTGATTGCAATAATCCTAATTGTCATAAACTGTGATAAATTCATTGCAATAATTATAATTGTGATAAACTGATAAAATCATAGTAATAATTATATTTGTAATGGCATGTAATAAATTCATTGTAATAATTGCAGTAAGTTGTGATAAATGCATTGTAATAATTGTGATAAATTCATTGCAATAAATATCATTGTAATAAATTGACTGCAACAATCATAACCGTAATAGATTGTTATAAGTTCGTTGCAATAAACGTCACTGTAATAAGTTCATTGCAAGAATTATAATTGCAATAAGTGGTGATAGATTCATAAACGGAGATAACGGATAGTAATATCTTGATACGTGAAAAGACAATGTCCTTCGGACACTGCTCTCTCTCTCTCTCTCTTTAACGAAAGCAACCATTAGCGACTGACAAATCCTTCTAAGGAGAAGGACAGAAATCCAATTCCAAAGAGTTCTGACTCATTCCTGAACGGCGATTGGCCCTCCTTCTTTCCCCGCCCACTCCGCCTCTTCCAATCAGCGCTGAGGCCCCTCCCTTGCGAGGAGGAAGAAAGGCGGCTCTCCGCATGCAAAGCCGAACCTTTATTTCCATACTCTCAGCGGATTGGACAACGCGAAAACCAATCAGGATGGTTTCATCCCAACCGCGCCCCTATTTTCTCCGTCACGAGCAACAACCACTCAACACAGCGGGGCGGGGCCGGGCCCTTCCCTTTTCTCTTGCTATTTGCATGCGGCTCTGCCATTGGCCACTCACGTTCCCTCCTCCTCTACGCCGCGTTCGAAAGGGGAGGAGCGGCGCGTTGCAGAACGCGGTAAAGCGTGCTACTGATTGGATTAGCCGCGCGGTTGCGTCACCTGGGAAGGGGGCGTGTCGAGGCAAATCAAAGCACCGGGGCGGAGAAAAGAACGCCGTGAAGATACAGTCAGCCAATCAGGGCGTTCTACGTCATAGAACGTTGCAATGTATCAATGAAAGCCCAGCCACGTGCTGAATGCATATGTAATTGTGGGCGGGGCTCCAAGTTTGAATAGGAGACACAGACACGCAATAAATACTCTTCTTGTTTTTGCTCCCTTGGTTTTTATTGCCGGCCATTTGCTCCCAGACTCTCTCCCGCTCTGTCTCCTCCAGAGCCCCCTTTTAATGGCTCCGATGGGTGGTCCCCGGCCCTTTGGAGATCCCCTTTCCTCCTTCCTTCCTCGGCTGGTAACTCTACCCTGGGCCCCGCCGTTATTAATAAAAGCCCAAGGCCAGGTGGAAACAATTAGTCATCCCTTCCCCAAACCCTGCTGCGGTTTACTAATCTTCCTAATCTCATTAGCTTAATGAGCCACGCCGAACAGAGAGAGAGAGAGAGAGGGTCTGTTTCCTAAGGATCAAAGGGAGACCCTAAAGGAAAACAAAACCGGGGTTTAACAAATAATAATTAATTTGAAAACAAAACTTGAGCAGCTCTTTTGATTTCTTAAAGGGAGAAGGAAGGGGGAATCCAGACAAAGGAAAGGGGGCTGTGGTTGTTGTGTGCCTTCAAGTCGTTTCAAGTCGCGACCCTAATTCGAACCTATCAGAGGGTTTGACTGGCCAAGATTTGTTCAGAGGAGGTTTGCCCTGGCCTTCCTCCGAGGCTGAGAGAGTGTGACTCGCCCAAGGTCTCCAGAGTCATAAGTCCAAGACTCAGTTGCAAGGCTGGCTCCCCATTCATGCAAAGGAGGGCAAGGCACCGCAAAATGTAGGACATTCAAAATGAACTGTAGGAGACGACAAAAAACCAGACTCATATAAATATACATTCGTGCTTCTTAGTCGTGTTCAAAATGGAGGACACAGGGCTGAAATGTAGGAGATGTCTTGGAAAAGGAGGGCGCCTGGTCCCCCATCACACATATTGCCCACTAAGAAGAGAAACGATAAAAGAGTATTATATTTGAAACGCACTCCTCTCTGTGGGCAGCTGTGTGTGTGTGTGTGTGTGTGTGTGTGTGTGTGTGTGTTTACAGACCTACGAAGCTGAGATAATTGATTTCAAAAGTTATTGAAATGATGAAATACACCCATAAATAAGTCACATCGTTCCTCTATGTTTGAAAGGATGCATGGATGTTGATCGGCGCAATCTGTCACACAGCGCTGGCTCTCTGTATTGAAAAGAGGTGTGATCATGATCATTATCAATATATCCAACTGCATCTGAGAAAGTATTATTGTTATTGTTATTATTATATCCAAATGCATCTGAGGAAGTAGACTGTCGCCTCGGAAAGCTCGGGCTGCCAACTTCTTTCTTTCAGTGAGTCTCAAAGGGGCTACAACTAGCTCTCTCTGCAACCCATTTGTCCCGCTGCCTTCCTCCCTCGTTTAAATCTGCTTCCATATATTCAAAGACAAGGGTGCCTCTGGGCATGTGGTGAGGTCCGTTCCACTGGGCTCCCATAATAATAAATAATCTCTGGGGTCTGATGACCTAAAAAGTGGAGTTGGAGGGATGTATGGGAGGGGGGACGAGAGAGAGGGGGGATTGCCTCTGTTTTAGATTTTAGTGGCCCAAACCCCACTCCTCCTCCTTATTCTCAGACCCCCATCTCTCCCCCCCCCTTCCTTCTTCCCTTCTTTCCAGCCATAACTTATCCGGCCCACCCCTGTGGTCCATTAAGGAGAAGTGTGGCTTCATGGCCCTCGTCAAAGAGCGGTTTTATTGCCCCACCAAGCCTTGGTAGGAATGGCCAAGGTCTGGAGCGATTCAACGGAGATTTGAGGTTCTGGAGACACACTTTTTGTGGCAAGATTGCCTTGCGATCCTGGAAGAGAAAGGAGTGCGGGGTCCGGATGGATGGTCTCATGGGACCCCAGCCTTAAGGATGAACCCTTGCAGAGAGCAAAGGCTCCATGCCGAACCCTTTGGTCTCCAGGGTTATCAGCTCTATGACCTGATTTAGGACATATACTTTGAGAGAATAGGAATGTAGCTGGGAAGGGTGCGGTGTGGTGGGATAAAATGACAGCAGTGTCCTTTATATAATTAACAATAATGATATTATTATTTTATATTATTTTTATTTTAAAGCATTGCATATTTTTATTTTATATTATAGATATAATTTTATATTATTTTAATATATGCATTTTAGATTTATTTTTTAATTTTAAAAATTAAAAAAAATATTTTTTTACTGTTGTAACTTGTCTCGATCCACTGGAGAGGCGGGATAAAAATATAATTTATTATATTTGTTTATTTATTTATTTTATTTCCTATCCTGCCTTTCCCTCTGGAGGGACCCAAGGCGGCTCATGGATAAAACCTTTTCAAATTATTATAAAAATTAACAATGAAAACATCTATCTATCTATCTATCTATCTAATCACAAAAAATATAAAAATCACATCACATATCGTTAAATTAAAAACAGACTAAAAACCCAGCTGCTCCATATATGCCATAATAATAAGGATTCCCCTTTTCCCAATTGTCTTCCATCCCCCCAGTTTCTACCAGGCTCTGGGCCCCACAGCAAACTCCAACTCCCAGAATTCCATAGCCTTGAGCCAGGGCAGTTAAAGCGGTACCAAACCGGGTTGTTTCTCCAATGTGGATGCAGACTGGAAACCGATTCAGGATCTCTCTGTCTGTCTGTTCCATATTGGGATAGCCTGGAGCTATAGCAGTGAAAGTGGTGTCTGATCAGATTATTTCTGCAGTGGGGTTGCAGCTGAAGGAAACCCTAGGAAATGAATGGGTCCTTTATCACTGTTGTGCCACACACACACACACACACACACACACACACACATTATGGGAAGGGAATCCATATCAAAATGGGGGAAACATGTCTGTCTATGGCAGTGCAAAAGGCAACTGGGGTGCACTGTCCCCTTCTAAGGTCAAGTATAAAGAGGGGGAGATTTGCCAATTGCCAGTGTAGTCCAGAATCCATTATATCCCATCTTTTCAATTCTTTAACCTTTCTAGACCATAAAGCTTTCAGATCATAAACCACCAACAGGTTGACATGTCAATGGCTATGTACACCGCTCTTTTACAAGATAAATACAGAAGATGCCTGAGATTACCTTGCAGAATTAAAGTCCTCTGACTTTACCCCAAAGTTACAGACAGGAAGATGCATTTTCCATCCAGTGTCAATATTTACTGACTGTGGCCTAGTGCACACCTTTCCTTTCCTTTTTCTGCCTCTTCCCCAGGAGTAGGAATCATGACTGCACATCCCATCATTCCTCACCATGAGCGATGCTGACTAGGGCTTCTGGGACTTGCAATCCAACAACTTCTAGAGTGCTGCCCAATTCCTACGCCTATCTCTCTGTTGTCCATGTTCAGACTCAGAGGCCTCTCTGCCATGGACCTCAGACTTAAACACATAGGGATTTTCTGGGTCCATTTTTGCCAGATCCTTCAGAGAGAGGGGTGGGGTGGGTTCAGGGCATTTAGCCTCCTCTGGAGGAGAGCTCAAACCTTCCCAAAATTGTGCCAAAGAGCGCTGGTACTTCACAAAACTACACATCCCAGGATGCTGTAGAATGGAAAGATGGCAGTTCAAGTGGTGTTAAACTACATTCTTCTACATTCTGCCTATAAGAGTCTTCATAGTGAGGAATGCTTGAATGATAATGGATAGGAAAAGTATAGAATCAAAGAATCATACAGTTGGAAGAGATGTCAAGGGCCATCCAGTCCAAAGCCCAGTATTTTGGCTTCCCCTGACAAGTACCTAGAAATAGCAAAATTCATAACAGTCTGCTTGCCCCATGTTGCAAGACACATGCTCTCAGCCTCAAGGGAAGTCAATGGCAAACCTCCTCTGAAGAAATCTTGCCAAGAAAAACCCATGATAGGCTTGTCTTAGGTTCACTCACCATAAGTCGGGAAATAATAGTCTGGAATTTTATATTATTTTTAGGATTATTATACTATTTGGCCATGCTTCTCTAGCTTTTTGGTCCACCCTCCCAGAAATGTTATGTAAGAGGCAGGCAGGGTGACCAGATGTCCTCCTTTTCCAGGACATGACCTACATTTTAACCTACTGTCCAGGAAAAATTCCAAACCTCCTCAATGGTGAGCATGACCAAGAATGCCATTGGGTAACACCACGCTTGCTGCTCTCCTACAAGAAATAATATAGCTGCAAATCAACCTAGTGAAATGAAATGACATTTATATTAGAGTTTGCACCCTTTCTTTTGTAATGACTTACATTTTTCTTGAATGTCCAACATTTTGGTGATGTCTGGTCCTCCTTTGAGGTTATGAAATCTGGTGACTCTGGTTCTGGGGCAATATTATCCCCATTTCCCAGGTGTAAACTGAGGCTGAGGCCTGCATAAGGCTTCTTGGGAACTTCAGGAAAAGGCCGCCACTGATCTTGACACCTCACAGAAAACGGGAGAAGTAAGAGAAGTGCCAAAGCCTTTAGGACCCAACAGTGGAGTAGTGGAACAGAGCTCATGGGGTTGGAGTTTAATGGCTTCTTCATTATATTAGCTTGCCCAATTAGAGTGGGGTCAAACTAGACTATTTCTGCAGTGTGGATGCACCACTTGTCTTCACCAAAGGGGCCTGTGATGCTGGCAGACCAAGAGAAAGCCTTTCCCCGAAGATCTTAAGACTTTGGCAAGTTCCTATAGTCAAATAGTCTGGACTTAAACTAATCCACTGCCCCTGAAATGGTGGCTCCCTGGGAAATGAAGGCTATGTCACCCTTGTTTGTTGACCTTAACTGTGTCTGAAGTTGGCTGGGTTGCTCTTACAGAGCAGCCTAGAGGAGCCTACTCCAAAGTCAGTGAAGGCTACTTGCCAAGGACACCAGTCATAAAACACTAAAGCCAAGTCGCCTGTTGACTTATGCCGACCCTATGCATTTTATAAGATTTTCTTAGGCAAGGAATACTCAGAGGTGGTTTTGCCAATTCCTTCTTCTGAAACATACCCTTATTGTGTGCCTCCAACCCCAAGCACTTGGTATCCGTTGGAAGTCTCCCATTCTAGTACTAACCAGGGCTGATCCAGCTTAGCTTTCAGGCATTTATGTCCCTAAAACACTAAAAAGATGGCAGCAAATTTCAGTAGGGGATCCGTGAGAGTTTACTATATCAGATGTTTAAAATAATGATAAAAAAGCCCCTTTGCCACCATAAAATACCATAATAGATTTAGTGCAACATAAATTTTTGTAGCTTGCACTTGAAATTTATTACAGCTTGAGATCTGGTGGACTTGGGCCCACTTCCATGAAATGCAATGGCACAATCGGTTTGTCAGTCTTTAAATTGCTATAAGAAGACTCTCTCTCTCTCTCTTTTTGTCTATGTCTTTATAAAATTGGGTTCTATAAACTTGAGTTTTGAACCAGCAGAATTCCAAGCTGCTCTACCTGGCTTTCTAATCCTCTAAGCAAGAGATTATCCATACAGGAACATGGGATGTGTGAGGACATTTGCAAACAGTAGTGCTAAATGGAAATGAATTATATATTGCAGCCTGTGCCAATTTTGTGTAAAGCTTCAATGTATGCCATGTCTACTCAGAAGTAAGGCCCAGCGGGTTCATAGTAACTTCCTCCTTGGAAAGTGAGGACAGGATTACTTAGGCCACAAGTGCAACATACTTGGTGCACTAATGGCAAAGAATCTGTTATTTCCATGACTAGGTGTAGCTCCCACCCAGTTAAGTCCTACTGAATTCAAGCTCATCTATTCGTAAATCAAGAAACAAAGAGTTGTGCCTTTAGGAGGAAGGCATTAAGTTGAGCTTTCAAGGTGTAGTAGTTTG
Source organism: Sceloporus undulatus (assembly GCF_019175285.1). Taxonomy (NCBI): domain Eukaryota; kingdom Metazoa; phylum Chordata; class Lepidosauria; order Squamata; family Phrynosomatidae; genus Sceloporus; species Sceloporus undulatus. The sequence continues at coordinate 41,916,282 of NC_056527.1, read as the reverse complement.
AATGTTGGACCCAAGACTCAAGGACCAGAATTTGAATCCCCAATGGGCCATGGAAAGCCATTGGGTGACCTTGGACAAGTCACACTCTCTCAGCCTCAGAGGAAGATAAAGGCAACCTCTCTTTGAACAAAGCTTGTCAAGAAACCCTCATGAGAAGTTCACTTTAGGATTGCAGTGAGTCAGAAAGTACTTGAAGGCAAACAACAACAACAGCAACAACAACAAACCACTGACAAATAACGTTCCTCTCTACAATGGGGCACCAATAACTTAGAGACTAGTTCTTCCCCTGTGTCCAGTGTACACAAACCTTCTCTCACACACACACCAGCTACAACCTATAGCTGGTACATGTGTAGACAGAAATCCCACTGTATTAAAAGCATCCTTAAAAGGGCGATCAAGATGTAGGCAGGGCTCCCCAGATTAACATACTACTAATAATTTTTCTATTAACTCCATCAAGCATCCACTTACTCTCTGGAGGAGCTGCCTCTGCCTTGTTTTAACAATCGTTTCATATTTAAGTGTATTTTGTTGAGGATGGGTGGGTTTGGGATTTGATGATGATAACTCTTTTATTGTGTTTTAAGGGTGTTTTACTATTGTTAGCCACCTTGATCTGCTTGGAGAGACGGGATATTATTATTATTATGAATTATAATTATTAACTTTTACTTATACTGTACTCCGCTTTTTAATTTCATATTTTTTTATTTGCTGTGTTAATTGCTGTACATTTTTTCATCGTCCTTTTTATTGTTGTCGTTATGTGCTATGTGTTTATTTATTTATTGCTATTTATTGCCATTGTGATTTGTTACTATAGGATCCTGTCCTGGGACTTTGTGGCTCTTTCTAGTTCTTTCCTTCCTACATCCCCAGATGGCTTTGAATGCCAGATCTATCCCTTGCAAAGGAGACCAAAGTTACCTGGGTTCAGATCTTTCTTTCCCTTTCATCAGCCATCCGAAGTAAGGCAAGAAAGTTTGGAGAAGGGGAGGAAAAACATCAGGAGCTGTTTGGATTTATAGGTCCCTCTTTTCCTCCATGAAATCTTTACTTCCCCAGATCAGGTGAAAGAAACTCTTTGAAACGAAAGAGATGCCTTTCAAAAGGCAGCCACTCCGTGCCTAATGCTCTTCTGTTGTTTTTATTTATGGATGCATTTCTTCATTCATTTCTTTAAAATATAATCTGATCTTGGCGACCCTAAATAAAAGAATCCTTGCCTTTCCTCACCTTTTGATTTTCATCATTATTATTTTTAACAGGGAGGTGTATCCTCCGATTTATGGCCTCCAAATCCCGCAGCCCCAGATCACAAAGCAGAGGGGCTTTCAAGGGAAGTCATCCGATCGGCCTTAAGCCGGGCTTCCCTAATCTTCGGACGGCTTTTGATGGAGCTTTGCAAATCCTTAAAGCGCTGGAACGGTGGGGAACGAGGATCCGGGTGTTAGGTTCGGTTTCATAGCCGGCTTCTAGGCGAGGAAGTCCCTTTGCCACGGGGCTCAGCTCGCTCCAAGGCCGGCGGAGATTGATGGAGCCGGAGGACGGATTTATGGATGGGCATCGCTTGCATCCAAGCAGGAGCTGTCAAAAGGGCAACAACGTTGAACCCAGCTGCCACGACGGATAGATAGACAGATAGATAGGGATAGGGATAGGGATGTGTGTGTGTGTGTGATAAATCACTACGATCTAAGAAGGGTCTGTCAAAAGATCAACATTTAACACGTGTGTGTGTGTGTGTGTGTGGATAGGGATGTGTGCGTGTGTGTGCGTATGGGTATATATGTGTATACAGTTTTCCCTTCTCATTGTTCTATCACCTATCTATCTATCTATCTATCTATCTATCTATCTATCTATCTATCTATATCTATCTATTCCTTTTTCATATATATGTGCGTGGGTGTGTGTGTGTGTTCATGACCCCCTTGAGTCCAAAAAAGTCCAGGCAGGCATTGCAAGGAAAAGCCAAAGCCTAGCTTAAGGGAGGAGGGACAAGCTAAGCCTCTCTCTCTGTGTCTTGGCTGCCTCCGAGCCATTTTGGACTGATGGCGACCCGAGGGGTTTCCTTGGCCCGTTTCTTCAGGTGAGGTCGCCAGTGTACGAAGAGTGGTTCCCAAACTGTGGTCCTCCAGATGATTTGGACTTCAGCTCCCAGGATCCCTGGCAATGGGCCAAGCTGGCTGAGGGTTCTGGGAGTTGAAGTCCACAAAACCACCTGGAGGACCAAAGTTTGGGAAGCACTGAAAGGTAGACACTACGATTAAAGCCGTGCTTATTGGGCCCATTCCCGTTTGTTGTTGTTGCTGTGTGCCTTCGATCCTCAGGCGAACCTTTTTATGGGCAAGATTTATTCAAAGGATCCCCCCCACACACACACACATTGCCTTCCTCTGAGGCTGAGAGAGAGTGACTTGCCCAAGGTTTCTCTCTCTTTCTCTCTCTCTCACACACACACCATATATATATATATATATATTACATGCAGTACACACACACAATCTACACACACGTATATAAATGTATACATACACATACACACACGTATATATACACACATGTATATACATACATACACAGCCATGTATGTATATATACACACATATGCACACATGCATATATATGTATGTACAGTATATACACATACATATATACATACACATACAGACACACACACTTTTAGGCTGCATCAATAGAAGTATAGTGTCTAGATCAAGAGAATAGTGCCCCTGTATTCTGCTCTTTAAGCAGAGGCTGGATGGCCATCTGTCAGGGTGGTTTGATGGAGAGTTCCTGCATGGCAGAATGGGGTTGGACTGGATGGCCCTTGCGATCTCTTCCAACTCTATGATTCTATATACAGTAGACAGATATCTATCATAGACACACACATGGATCCAGCCGAGTTGGGGGTTCATGGCCAACATGATGGACTGGATTTCCTGAAGGTTTCATAGCCCCCTATTTCACACAGAGACAGCCACCTAGAACCCTACCAAACCCTCAGCCAATCCAGTTCCTCCTCCTGTTGTCATAAGCCCCTCCCTCCCTGCCTTGCGTAACTTGGGGGCGGAGAGAACGAGCCTCCCATTGGCCCTTCGGCAAAGGAAGCCATAGCTCTTCCGAGTCTAAGCGCTGCCGGACCTGTGGCCAATCAGGAGAGCCGCGCGTAAATCACCGCCGAGGCAGAAGAGGCGGGGGAGGGGCTTGGGCGCTCTCCCTCCTCCCTACGCCCCGCCCAGCGGCAAGATGACCAATGGGCTTCAGCCTGTCCTCCTATCGCAAACCCGCCACGCCCTCGGCTCCTCCCCCTCTATGCCCGCGCCTTGATTGGTCACTTGGATCCCAGAGACGTCACAAGCAGTCAGGGATGATTGACAGCTTCGAACTTGGGCTGCGGCAGTGTTGGTTGCTCATTGGGAGCCCTTAAAGCGCAGTGCGAGTCCAATCCAGTTTGACACCGCTTTAACTGCAGTGGTTCCGTGCTATGGAATTCTGGGAAGTGTAGTTTGCTGTGGCTCCAGAACGGAGCCTCCAAGGCCAAGGCCCCGCAGGAGGAAACTTGAAAATTGCCCCGTTACTAAGAACGAGTAGCAAGCGTTCCTTGGCCGAAGGAGAGCCCCTGGGGCACGTCGCCCTCAGTTGCAATTTCTGAACATACAGTGTGTATGTGTGTGTGTGTGTGTATATATATATATATATATATATACACACACACACACACATATATAATATTCACATACATACACACAGAATAGTATTTGTAAACAGAGATTTGCTGTTTTTAATATGTAGAAAAGGTACAATAAAAAGGTAAATCTTATAGATACAGATATGAAAAGGGATATATATATACATATATATAACAACGAAAAGGGAAACGTATATATACATATATATTTATATATATGAAAAGGAAAACCTATATATATATTAGAAAGGAAATCTATAGAGTAAAGAGAAGGGAACCTATATACACAGACACACACAAACATACATATATATATGAAAAAGGAAGCCTATATATATGTATATATGAGAAGTGAAATCTATATATAGAACAATGAGAAGGGAAACCTATATACACACATACACACATATTAGAACAATGAAAAGGAAAATCCATATAGAGCTTTCCCTTGTCATTCATTGTTCTATTTCATATATATATGTGTGTGTGTGTGTGTGTGTGTGCGTGAAAAGGAAAAGACAACGGAATAGAAGACAACGGAAACTATATATATATATATATATATATATGGAAACCTATAGATATTTATAGAGAGCAAGGAGAAGGCAAACCTTCCCTTTTCATTGTCATTTTCCTGGATATTGAAAACAGCTAGGTCTCTCTGTACAAACACTGTCCTGCAACTCTGCTTTCTTGGATGACCATCATTTAGTCCCAGGGCAGAGCAATTCCAGGCATGGCTCCTCCAAGCTAAGGTTGACTCTGGGTAAAGCAGAGGCGAGTGCAAATGCGCCCTAAAACAGGCCCAGTTTTAATAAGCGGGGATCTATTTCGTGGTAAAGGTGCACAAGACTGTAGCTCAAGGCAACTGAAAGCATCAACTGGGATGCATGTATATTCATTCATTCATTTATCCTTCCAAACCAGGCCTCCCATCCTTGCTTTTGCTGCTCTCCGTCCTTTCCTTCCTCTTCCAGCAGCAGCGAGAGACTGGAGCCCTTCGCACCGCCGCAGGTCATTATGCAAATTAGGAATGATTGACAGCCCTCCAGAGCACCAATCGGAGGCGTCCTGGTCATGCATTGGTGGAGATAGGAGTCGACGCAGCTGTGACGCGGCCATACCTTTGGACCAATCCCGGTTAGCTATGCAAATATCATTGGGGGGAGGCAAATATTCCCCCTCCTTTCATAACCTTTTGCTCTCGGGCGCCACGTAGTGTTTATAGGGCGGCATTGCACCCACCAGTTCATTGCAAACAGCATTTTTTACAATTTCATTTTATCTTACGTTTTACGACTTGCTAGACAAGACAATCGTGGCTGTAAAAAGGTCACGGTCAGTATTTAAAGGTGGCCCATTTAAGAGAATAAACTTGCCTATATCCAGCCCTAAAGATTGCCCTTGAAAAAAATAAAAATTAAAGTAAAGTTTAAAGATTGATCTTCAACAACAACAACAACAACAACACATTTCCCCATTGTGGCAAATGACTCTCTGGGAAAGTGTGAAAGTCTGAGATCTTTGAATCCCTAAGTCTTTCGTGGAGAAAGAACTGCAAATTCAGCTCATACAACTGGTAATAAGCAGTACTTGTACTGCTAAATACCTACTAAAACAAGTGACAGTATTTGCCCATAAGGAAAGATAGGATAGGGAAACATTGGAGAATATTTGCCCATACAGAACCATAGGGGAATACTTGCCCATAAGAAACATAGGGAAATAGTTGCCCATAGGGAAACATAGGAGGATATTTGCCCATAGGGAAACATAAAGGAATACTTGTCCATAGAGAATCATCGGAGAATAGTTGCCCATGTGGAAACATAGGGAAAGTATTTAATGTTTCCCTATGGGCAAGTACTGTAATTTGTTTAGTACGGTATATCCCTATTTCAGTTACTTATTTTTAATTTTGAGTATTTATACCCCAATCTTCAGCTACCAGGAGTTTCTGATCAGCTACTGATACAGGGAGGGCTATGCACCCTCAAATATATTATTTATGGTTATATATTGCAATAAGATCCAGCATAGCATAGTGGTTTGAGTGTTGGACTAGGACTCTGGAGACAAGGGTTCAATTCCCAGCTCGGCCACGAAACCTACTGCATGACCTTGGGTAAGTCACACTCTCTCAGCCTCAAGGGAAGGCAGTAACCATCCCCTGAACAAATCTTGCAAAGAAAACCTCAGGATGGGCTTGTCTTAGGGTCGCCATAAGTGGGAAATGACCTGAGGGCACACAAATGACAACAACAGATATTGTAATAATAATCTCAGTACGTCTTTCTGCGTTACTTATATAGCCTGTTCATGGTTTCAACTCAGTGGCTTTGGTCCAAAACACACTGCAGAAATAATCCAGTTTGAGACTGCTTTGACTGCCCTGGCTCAGTGCTAGGGAATCCTGGGAGTTGTAGTTTATTGTGGCACCAGAGCTCTTCAACGAAAAAGGCAAAACTGCAGTTCACAGAATTCCCTAGCACTGAGCCAGGGCAATTCAAGCTGTCTCAAACTGGATTATTTCTGCAGTGTGGCGTTTATCACACAAAGAAGTCTGGGAGTTTATCCTGTAATTATCCCGCAAAAATTGTGTAATTACGCAAAACAATTTCACACAGCATTGCACAAAACCTGCCATTAAAGTGGTCACAAAGAAGCATTAATGTGCATCTTTTTACTTTTGGGATTTCAGCGATGATGCATTTCTGATATCACTTTATTTGCGCAATTATTTGCCATTTTCGCTGTATTTGTGGGATGCTTTTAATGTGCTTTAATCTCTCTTTAATGCCAAAATTAGCCCCAGTGTGATAAACTGCATTTTGGACTTTTGTTAAGCCCTAGTTTCCTTTTTTCCCCAAAGAGTGATGCCTTACTTTCTCAATTTTCACCACCAGGTGGCGCATCTTTCAAAAGAAAAAGCCCCTCTATGGCCAAGCTGGAAATTCATTTCAACCGTTGTCATTATCGCGCCCCCCCTTAACAGCGTATTCGAGGCTATTCCCATTGAATTTGATTAACGGTACAAGTCTTAATAGTCTTATCTAGAAATAATTTGAGGTGACATCAATATGGCACTTAACTTCTATAGGTAAACGTGGACTTATGAATGGGCTCTTTAGTCAGTGGATTTGTTTAACAAGGCAACCTTCCCTTAAATGAGGTGCTTTAGTTTAACTGGACTGCCCTTTGTAAAATGTCTTTTACAAGATCAGGAATATTGTTAATCAACTTGAGGCTATCTTTCGTGTATGGACTCACACTGGCTGCATGCTCACTGCACAAATAATCCGGTTTGATGCTGCTGCTTTTAACCACCCTTCGTTCCTTTTCACATGACATAGGCCCCCATACAGACAGGCCAAAATAAAGCTGCTTCGGATCACATTGGAGGTATGCTGTTTAAATGATGCGTGCATCCTAAGAGTCCGGAAGCCATGGCAAAGCCACGATCCAGTCCTAAGGACTAGAGTGCAGTTTTGGTGCAGCTTCCGGACTCTTTGGACGCATGCATCATTTAAACCCGCACACCTCCAAGTGACTCAAAGCAGCTTTATTTTGGCAGTCTGTATGGGGCCATAGTTAGAGTGTTGTGATTCCGCCTTAACTGCCATGACAACATCCTACAGGATCCTGGGGTTGTAGTTTGGTGATGCAGTGGAGTACCTTTGCTGAGAATTGTAATATCCTTCCCAGGACTCCATAGGATGACAACCATAACAGTTTAAGTGGAATGAGAATGGTATAATTCTGGAGTTTGGAAGGGCCCCTGAGACCAAAGCATCCCTTCCAATTAATTTTAGGCAGTGCTGAGCTTCAGAACCAAGTTTAATTGTTGTGCTGGTCTATGACCGTAATAAAGATTCTATTTCTATTTCTAGTTTAATTGCAAATCTCATCTCTCATGGAAGGTAATTATACTGAGTGTTTTGGGCAACCTGTTGCCTTGGCTCCAGATTCTTCTCCTTCAGCATTGAAGAAACCACACCAAACCAGACCCCTGTATTTTAGATACTTTTGGCATAACAGCAGCCACCATCAGCACCTTCTCTGAAACATCAAATCCTCTGACTTTTTGGGGGAATGGGTTATGTTCTACATACAGATCAACAATTAAACCACTGGCTTTTATCCTCTTTCTGTGTGGAGGGAGGGAGAAAGAGAGATAAAGAACAGCTTTAATCCTGTCTCTCTCTCTCTCTCTCTCTCTCTCTCTCTCAGCGAAAGATAGAGAGATTGAGAAGATAACTAGAGAACTGGCTTTTATCCCCTCTCTCTTTCTCTCTCTGTGGAGACAACCAGAGAGCTGGCTTTCATCATAAGGGTGCGTGGGTCTGTTTCTAAAGACAACGAGAGGAGCTGGCTTTTATCCAGTCTCTGCAGCATGTCTTCTAAAGATCACAGAATCATCACCACTTCCACCGCCCTGGTAGCACACGTTTCCTGCTAAAGAATGTCAGGTCGGAAGCCATCTGGCGAGGTAGGCTCACTTGTCAGTTTCACGGCAATGCCCAATCTTGTTTTCATATGGGGAGGGCACAGAGTTCATACGCAGGAGGCCTCGGGGACCATAAAATAAACATAAGGAGACATGCGGTGAGGCCCTACAAGGTCCTATACAAGGAGGGAAATGTGGATCTCAGTCCTGGTAGTTGCCCATCCCTGGCCTAGAAGCAGCGTGATCAGATGTCCTAATTGCAAAGGAGGGAAAGGCACCACAAAATGTAAGACATTCAAGAAAAATGTGGGATATAAAATACCGTATATACTTGACTATAAGTCGACCTTATGTATAAGTCAAGGAAAGGTTTTGGGGCCAAAATTATGGCTTTTGATATGACCCGTGGATAAGTTGAGGGTAAAACCTAGGGGGATGTAAAAAGGATGTAGAGAATTAAGCAAAGAGAAAGGATGCCAAACAACTTACAAAATTCAAGCAGACATCACTGTTTGTGCTCACACTAAAGGCTGGATGGATGAGAGAATAGAGGGGAATCAGTGCTTCCAAGACAGACTAAGCTCTTGCCTTTCATCAGAGGCTGGTTCATCTTTTTTTGGGTAAGCGTTAAGAGTATGGTACTTACATTGACCTGTGGATAAGTCGACTCAGGTTTTTGTCGTCAATTTTTTGACTAAAATTTCTAGACTTATACATGGGTATAAACAGTGAAAGCCAAAACCATGCATAAATGTAAATTCATTCTTCTTAGTCATGCTCAAAACAAGAGGACCTTTGGAAATTCCTCCTGGACAGAAGGTTGAAATGTAGGACATGTCCTGGAAAAGGAGGATGTCTGGTCACCTTGTCTAGAAGAAACATACTGCACAGGGCAGCAGAAACAGATTGCTGAAGCATTCTAGCCCCAGATTGTTACCTTCCTCAAATTGTTATAGCTCTATAAAGTCAACAAAACAGATCTATCAGGGTTTAGGATGTCATCCTTAATCTGGGATCCTGCAAGGTGCATAATTCTTTCTGAGGGCCCTTTCACATTGCAGTTATAGCTCCATGATTCCATTTTGCCATGGTTTTACCCTATGGAATCCTATCATCTACAGTCCAGGGAGGGGGATTTAGAGTGAAAGCTAAGCAGGGTCAGCCCTGGTCTTGGATGGGAGACTGCCAACAATTATCAGCTGGTGTAGTCTATATTTTAGAGGGAGGAACTGGTAAAACCACCTTGCCTAAGAAAAATCTTTGGAAAATTGATGGAGTTACCATAAGGCAAGGTACACTGCCTCTGTTCTCCATCTTATTACGGACTACATTCAATCAGAAGGAAATTCACCTGACAGAAAGAAGATCCCACTGTCTTCAGCAGGACTTTGTTTCAAGTCAACACACTTCTTGAGACTAGATGGTAAACCTCTTTGGTATCAATGAAAATGTCTTACAGCTGATTCCTTTGCAAATTGACTAACAGATATCACTTCAAATAGCAAGCCTAGCCATGTCTACTCAGAACTGTCCCAGTCTGCTGAATTGGTCTTGCCTCCATCTATAGGTGACTTCAGCCTTAAGCATCATGCTTAAGGCTGCATCGCAGTCCTAAACATATGAGTCTAATGGGATTTACATCTAAGGCCCCTTTTCACTGCACAAATGTAGTATTATGGTTGCATCTTTGGATTTGTAGTTTAGTGAGACACTACAACTCTCTGCCAGACAGTTCTAAATACCTGGTGAAACTACCAATCCCAATATTCCATTACCTAGAACGATGATGCCTAAAGTGGTATAAAAATGCTATAACTCTGCAGTATGAAAGGGGCTTAGAAGGTAAGCAGGCATCTGACAGGTGCATAACTTTGACCGTATGTTTTAAGGGTTGAAATAAAGATAGATTTTAAAGAAGAGCCATTGATGCCAGTGGCATTTACTTGCAAGGAAGCCTACTTCAAACAGCAGCCTGGGTTATAGATAGGATTGACTATCCAGGAAGGCAGGGATGTGTGTGTGAAAAAGGAAAATATCAAAACTCTCTCCACTCTTCAATAACCTCAGATCCCTTTCTCCCCTGACGCCCTTGCTGGAACCTGGATTTGTTTTCATCTGGATTCTTACACACTATGTTTGCATTTTCCTCCCTCTGTTGGTTGACATTTGTTTAGGAGATCGGGGCTTGGAGGCTAATTTTTTTTAAAAAAAGTTTCCCCCTCTTCAAACATTTCCAAGTGGCTTAGAGGAACACACGCGATCCTTCCATTCCCTGAATATAAATAACACACATGCACCCAGACCTGCTGCATGGATCGCCTTGTTGCCTTGGATCGGCCTTTTTTCCTCTCTCTCAAATGCACATCCTTGCCATAATTAGAAAAGAGCCGCATTTGGAATGAGCCATAATTTTTGCGCATTTTGGCAAAACTCAATGTGGGAAGGGTGAGGGAGAGAGGAGGAAGAAGTCAATCTGGTCATTCCTTTGTAAGAGGAACATTCGTATTCCGGGCCTGCGCTTGGGAACAAGTTAAATCAACACAAGAGAGAAATATACGTTCGTTTATCAACCCAATCTGCCATTCTTCAAAGCGCAGTCTATGAAAAACACATGTTCCGTCTGCTAGGAGAGGAAGGGAGAGGACAGGGGGTGAAACAGCGTTTGCTTCACTGTTCTTACAGTAGAATTCAAAGACATAGTCGTGTTAGTCTGGAAAATCAGTATGCAAAGGGATCTTGTAGCCCCTTTGAGACTAACTGAAAGAAAGAAGCTGGTAGCATGAGCTTTTGTAGTCTTGAGCCAACATCCTCAAATGCACACCATCCGCATGCACCGGAGAAAGTAGGCTCAACTCTATGAAAGCTCATGCTACCAACTTCTTTCTTTCAGTTAGTCTCAAAGATCCCTTTGTATGCTATTATTACAGTGCAAGATTGGCCATGTCTACTTAATGGGTACAAGCTTGCCATCTTCCTTTAAGGTACATTCTTTCGTAGGAACTTCAATGGGCCTGTTTCCAGGACAATGGTTACAAGCTTGCTGCCTTAATTTCAAGTGCAGGTCTCTGCCTGTTTACTCAAAACGAAGCACAACTGAATTCAGTGGAGTGGACTCCCATGAAAATGGTTAGGAGTTTGCCTCATTAATTTAAACTGCACTCCTATGCCATTAAGCAAAAGTAAGTCCTGTGATTCCTCATCACCATATATGGATGCGAATGCTGGAAATTTTTAAAAAATGCAGATAGGAAGAAAATCAATTTATTTGAGATGTGGTGGTGGAGAAGAGTACTGAGAATACCATGGATGGCCAAGAAGACAAACAAATGGATCCTAGAACAGATCAAGCTTGAACTCTCTCTGGATGACTAAGGTCCAGTACACACCACCAGGAAGCGGTGTCCTGGCGGCGATAGTAGGGCTTGGGAGTGTGCACCAACCACATGTTCCTGAGCCTTACTATGTGCAAGCGGTGCCATTATTGTGTGGCACCACCCACAAGAGGGGACTATGGATGATGTGTGGGCATCTGAGCGCCCACATGTCTTTTAGCGGAAGTGGCATCATAGGGCTGCATCACAACCCTTATGACGCTGCAAAACAGAAGCTGCTCTAGGTGGCTTCTTTTTTGCTGCGGAGCTTTGCCACGCGGTTTGATTGCTGTGGCAATGCTGCGCAGCCAAAATTGAGGCTGTCATACTTTGTCCACATTATGAGGAAAGATAAATCATTAGAAAAGATAATGATGTTAGGAAAGGTGGAAGGCAGTAAAAAGCGAGGAAGAACATATGCCAGATAGTTAGGCTTAATCAGGGGTGAGCAGGCCTGGACCAGTAGGATCTAAGAAGAAACATTGAGGACAGGGGTTCTTGGAGATGTCTCATCCACAGTCTCAACTCAAAGGCAGTTAACAACAACAAGCCCTGCAGAATTCAATGGTGCTTTGTTGTTGTTTGCCTTTAAGAACCTACAGCAAACCTTTCATGGTTTTTTTTTGCTGATACCCAGGAAAATGGTTACAGTTTTGCTGCTTTAATTTAAAATGTACAATTATGTATGTCTACTCAGAAGTAGGTACTGCTGGATGGAGTACCTGCAGGAAAATGAGTGTAAGTTTGTCAACTTAATTTGCAATTCACTCTTAGCTATGCCTACTCAGACGTAAGCCCCACTGGCTTCAATGGAGCTTACACCCAGAAAAATGGATACAATTTTGTGGAGATACTGTATTTTCTGGCGTATAAGACTACTTTTTAACCCAGGAAAATCTTCTCAAAAGTCGGGGGTCGTCTTATACGCCGGGTGTCATTTTATAGGGCAGGTGCTGAAATTTCCGAGCCAGACTGGAGAATCTGCGTACTGTAAAGAGGTTGTTCCAGGCCGCCTGCAATGGAAGAGCACTGACTGGAAGTGGAAGAGCATTTTGAAATATATATTAAGCTTCTCTCCCCTAAGAACAAAAAATCTTAAACAGGGGAAAGAATTGCAAGCACCCGCACACAAACAACAGGCTCTGGGAGGTTGTAAAGCAAGACCTAAACAGAGTCCAGGATATAAACCACCAGCAAAATCTCCCAGCTGTCGTGCTGCAGTGTCCAAACCTCCCTTCTTCCTCTCTTGTGTTTGCTCTGTCTTTCTCTGTGTTTGTCATTTCTGTCTAAATAAAGACGCTTCCCTAGAGACAAACTGGGATGGAATTCACTCCCTTAGGGAAAAGGCTGCGTCGGAGAGTCTGGTTAGGAGAGGTTTGAGGGAGGCAAAATGGCAAGGTTGTGAACAGACCAAAAAATCTGTGACAGACCAAAAAATCTGTGCTGATTCTACAAAGTGATTATTAGTTCTTCTCCATCCCTACTGCTGTAAATACAAAAAGAGATCAATATATCTATAGAGCTAAAATGAACTTGGGGAAGAGAGCACTGAGTATATTCACAAGTATATTCTTCTAACTGAAATTAGCTTCCAGTTCACTGCCACCCCATGCTGCTGTTCCCAGTTTTTCTTGTTTTAGGCTATAATCCTATCTCCATTTACCTAGAAGGAAGTTCACCTGCACTCATTAGGACCTGTTCATGAGCTAGTAAAGGCCCAAATTCTATTGTTAGACCTGACAAATGTAGATCCAGTAAATCAGCTGGATTTGTTTATGTTTTGACCCATTCAGCAACTGAATACCTATGTCTACTTCAGGTGAAATTAAACTAGGATTTTTTTGTTCTGGAGGCTTGAAGTGGGGAAAAAGACAAATGAATATTGCTTTAGCTCAAAGGTGGGAATTGTGCAGCCCTCCAGATGTTATTGGACTGCAAATCCCATCAGCCATATCCAACATAATGACTGATGAGGAATGCTGAGAGCTGCAGTCCAGCATTATCTGCATTTCCCAACCCCCACCTGAACTTCATTCCAAAGATTTCATATTTATTTCTATGAAAATAAAAGTAAAAGACAATGGCTCTCAAGAGTGAATAGTAAAAGCCAAATTCCACATTCCAGAATGCTGCCAAAGTTGGAACTCATGCAGCATCGCACTCTGGTGAAATCCTTTTGGTCTCCTTTCTAGTTTTTGCTGACCCACAGCCTCCTTTTCTAACCTCTCTTCCTAGGCCAAGTTGTTTTGCTCAAAAAGTGATCTCACTTTTAACAACCACTTAGTGGTTTGAATTCCTGAACTGCAAACGCCAAGGGAGTAAGATTGCATTTCAACATTTTGGCCCAATTTGTGTGAATGTTGTTTGAAGGCTTGTTCCCCCAGGTCTCCTCTGAACACTGTAAGGAGAATCTCTCCCTTTGGAAATTGGGGAAAAGGTAAACAATTAAAACATGAGCTAATTGTTCACTAGAATCTGTTCCCTTTCATGTCAATGGAGCAGGGACGTAGCCAGGGGGGGGGGTTCTTGGGGTCCGTACCCCCCTTTCCATTAGAAAAATGAATGGTGCATGCTGCTGCACTGCCATGCCCAAGCCCCATTATAATGGTGGCACTTAGTCTGGACCCCCCCCCCTTCCTAAAATCCTGGCTATGTCCTTGAATGGAGCAATGAATCTGCTTTGGAATCAAGTATGAACTTGAAAGGAGCTCTACAAGGTGCTGGACATATTTGAAAGGGTTCAGCCACTTGGATAGTTTTTTAAAAGTTCGCACTAAAATCCAGGGCAGATTTTGGCATGGAAACCACCGTCAATTGCAGTTCCTGCAGGGAAAAAAACAAACCAGTGGGTAGCCGAAGACATTTTGCTACCTGGGGAAAAGAAGATTGTACACTCACCTCAGTTCCAGATAGATAAGTTTACTGCAGTGACAGCCACATCTTATTTCAGCTCTGGGAACAGGACAGGCCTGTCTACCATCATGGCTGAAGGCAGCAGTCCTGTTTAAGGGGTACAGGGCACTGGGGAGCTGGTTCTTCCCTACTGTCCCATATCATCTGCTGCTGAGGCCATTGCCTCGCTATGCCTAATGGTAGGGCTTGCTCCTGATGATGCACTTGTGTAGATAAAACAGATGGGGAAGTATAAAATACCCCTTCAGATATACCTGGTACTGCTTACATTTTGCTCACGTGAATATTGATAGGTATACAGTGGGTCCGGATTATCTTTTTGAAGAGTTGAGAGAAGAGAACGGGTGCCTCAGATAGGAAGAAATCAGTGCTTTTTAAAGCTGTGATCCTGTAACTGGAATCAAAGAGTTTCTCAAAAAAATCAGTTTACAGCACCATATTTATTTATTTATGGCATTTATATATCACCTCACAGCTCAGGAGAGCAATAAATGAACTGTCATTACCCTGTGCATGCAAGAATGTGCCTGCATGTGTCTGATTACTTTTCTTTAAAGAAAGAAGCCTAAAGTGAGGTCACACTTGAAAGCGTAACTCAGAAATGGAAGACTGGCTGAAAGATGCAAAACCAACAGTCCTTTGGGCATAGGTTTTCCTAGGAGAAGTTAGAAGGAAGCAAACTGTACATCCAATGATTCATTACAAAAATATTAATGAACTTAATAGCAATAATGAAAAACATATTGATTAAAAAAACAATTTAATTGTATGATGTAAGTCAGAACATAAGCCTAGCCTTGTCTCAGACTGTGAGCTCTTTTACATTACACAATTTGTTTCTGCTGCGTGCCTTCAGGTCATTTCCAACTTATGGCGACCATAAGGTGACCCTATCATGGGGTTTTCTTAGCAAAATTTATTCAGAGGAGGTTTGCCATTGCTTTCCCCTAAGGCTGAGAGAGCATGACATGCCCAAGGTTAACCAGTTACAGTGTAATTATTCCACTTTACCTGTCATGGCTGCAGCTGATGGAATCCTGGGATTTGTAGTTTGGTGAATAGGTAGAGAATCTCTCTGTCTGAAAATTCTATGTACCTCTCCCTAAACTGCAGCTCCCAGGATTCCCTGGGATGTTGTCATGGTGATGCAAAAGAAGTCCTGTGCTGTAATTGTGTAGTGTGAAAGGGCTCCTGCTTATGCTTCCCAGCAACTGGTTTGCCAGTCATACTGACCTGGAATTTCTGCTTCATGAATTACTCTAATCCATGCTCCACGTATTGCTGTAATCCCCCCCTTTAGAGCCATTCATGTTGGTGGCCATCACTACCATTTATAAAGTACCATCACTGCACATGGTGCTTTACAAGTCAAAGAACAACAAAACGGTGAGTCAACACATAGGGAAATCCTATTGGTAGTCCCAACCATTGTAAACCTATTAAATTCAGGAGATTTACCTGTGTGCTGACTTACCATTTAACAAGTGAGTTGATGGCTCTCCTCTAGCTGGGATTAGCCAATAGCATTCAATTATTGCACTATGATGCATAAAAATATAATGTATGCATTTTCTTCTCTCTGTGTAAACTGTCCCCAGTTTACTGCAATGCTGGATGTTAAGTGCATATACAACCAGGAATCATGTTGTTATGACACAACCAAGAGAACTTTGCAATCATAGGATCATTCTTTAATTTTATTTTTTTACAGTCTTAAACAAATGGTTAAAATCTAAGTGATACCACACAATACCACTTTATTGTGCTCTGAAAATAATTTAACAAGAAGTGAATGCTTGAGTGGATGCAGGCTATCTTTTCTTCTTTCTTTCAATCCAGATAAACTATGCACGCATCCCAAAACCAATTAAGCCAATTTAGATCACATGGATCTATAGTGAAGCACATGTGGCTTTCAGATTTCTACCTGAAATCACTGGAATTCTGATGTATTTCATTACCATGTTAAAGTGCTCTTTTGTTATTTTTGTGACATTTCTCTGCCTATTGGATCTAAACTATTGCTTTATTATGTCAGTGGGGAAACGGGTGTGTGTGATCTCCCCTGTGGTCCAGTGTGTGACCCTTACACTGTGTGAAGTTCCCTAGCTCCCTCTAAAGAATTAAGATACTGTCTAGTTCTAGATTATGTTGGGCTGCATTGTACTTTTATATATTCTCCTTAAGAATACCATTCTGGCAGTCTAAAATGTAGAAACCATTTTGATTGACTCCAGCTTGCAAAGCAGCATTAGATCAGGACTTTGAGGCAAAAATGTGAGCCCAACTCAGCAGAAGGAGAGAAGGGATCCAGATGCAGCACAGCTGGTGTACAACATTTTGAAGTAAGCAGGGTACATAACTGCATAGTATCATCTCCAGAGTTGAAGAACTAGAGAACTATTATGTCACAAGGAAAGAAGATGCACAAGTTCTTCATTCAGGAACCTGAAATTATATTTCTGCACCAATCATCTGAGCACTGACATACAAACAGATTTTAGGATCAAAAAGGCATGGGTGAGGGTCCCTTTGGTTTTAGGTCATGCCAAAGACTCCAGAGGAGTCTTTGGGTTTGAAGTCCCCCAAAGAGTTCATCCACAGGCCTTTTAGTGGAGCGGGATAAAGGATCCACCGAGCTTGTTTGTTTGGCTATAAAGTTATTGTTTTGCTTTCCTTGCAGAGAGCATTCAGTACTTTCCAGTGCTCAGAACAAGGGGTCACACTGACAAAGAACGGCCATATTTTACACGCCTTAATGATTTTTATCAGGAACCTCATAGGAAACAACTTCTACCTATTTTGTTTTGAGTGAGGGGAGTGAATTTCTGTGGCCAAGAGCCTTTTCCTCCCTCTCGAAATGAATTTGCAGCTGGCTGTAAGATCCTATTGGTATCCATACACCAGACTAGAATCTCATTTTAGACTTACTTCTGTTTTAGTGGCTTTTGGCCACTAGAGAGCAGTAGAAACTGAAGCAGAAAGCCAAGGGAAAGGGAGCAGTTTTTATAGCTGAATGGATGCCATTCATCACAAAGGGTGAAGCTAAGCTCTCCCTTAATGTTGATTCATTTCTGCAGTTTTGTGTGACTTGTAAATGCCTGGAAGAGGTATTTCTTTAAAGAGGTTCAGTTGATTATCGGTGTGTGTAAACACAGTTCGATCCTAAGTAACCCAAAACATGTCATATTAATGCAGAAACAGGCATTTAAGACACAGAGTTCATATCCATCCTACATCTTGGTTGGACTCATTCCCTTGTGGAGGGTGTTTGTTTCAGGCCTGCCCATATTTCTCACTAAATTGCTAGGATCGATCACTTGGGACATTCGCTGTAGGTCGAAAAGATGTCATTTGAAAATAGAATGGAGTCATGGCTACACTTACTTTTTATTAGAGAAGAGTGGTCAGGGATGATGAAAGGGCTGCACGAAAAGCAGCATTTACCATACAAGATATGGACTTTTCTTTATGTGCAAGCACTAAGAACTATCAGGCGGAGGGAGACATCTGCACGAGGTAGTAGTTGCTGGGGGGGGGGTAGCTGTTCCTCCCATACTTTCCAACATTTTGCAGATGAAACACATGTGGCCAAGCAAATTCAGAATGTGATCAAGATGGAAACAGTTCTTACTGAGGAAGAACACACAACATAGGAGAGGCTGCAGCAGTTTGCTTTTCCTTAAGACTACTGGGCAGTCACATCCTTTGGTGACAGCCAGTGTGGAGGGCTATCAGAGGGGTGGGGGGTGGCTTACTCTGGCTCATCCTGCTAACTGGCTTACCTCACTTTCTTCTCCATCACCAGGTTTCCTCCCTGAAGAGAAATCCCCACAATGGAGCAACCAGGAATAGTGTGTGCTTGCCCCTCCTGCACTGAAGGGGAGGAGGGCCCAAGCCCCAACCGAGTGTCACCCGTGCTCTGTGGTGTCACCCAGTGTGGTCCAACCCCCCCCCCACTCCCCCAGTGATGCCACTGTGACTGGCAAGGACAAAGCTCTGCCCCTCCTCTCTCTCTCCACTGCAGAGTTAACTGAGTGCAAACTACTTTTGCACCTTGAACTCCGTTTGCAGCAACTGATGTAAGCTGAGGACAAAAAAGGAAAGTGGGAGGAGGAGAGAGAAATTGGGACATTTTAAAACCAGTTGAAAAATGCCTTGCTTTACCACTGAATAATCACAGCTCTGTGTCCCTACGCCCAGGAATAAGGAGTTGGAGTTCTGTGGCAAAACGTGATTCTGCAGTAGTTCTGTAATCCCTGGTGCGCCTCTTTTTAGAAATTAAATATGATTTTGGATGAAATGAATTTGTTAGAGCTGGACCTGGGATTCGCTTTGTCACTTGCTTTGCTGATTTGCAGTGATCTGCATTGGTAAAATGCTGAAGGATCATCAGAGTCCACAAGGTTCAAGAGGACCCAAAACACTACTACTATTACTATTACTATTACTATTACTACTACTACTATTACTTCTTCTTCTTCTTCTTTTAAAAAGATATAAATCAGATTGACAGATTAGCTGATAAATGGACCAGTGTAAAGTTATGTATCATTTGTAGTTAATATCCAGAATTAAGGTTTTCTTTTTTTAACACAATAATCTTTTCCCCCCAGTCATCATAATCAGAATCAGGAATTAAATGCTAGTTCTTGTGATAACCTCTGTCTCGAATTAAAATACCACGAGTATGGGTGAGAAAAATAAGATTATCTGTCTTCTTTTCCTGGTTAATTTATTTGAATTAGAATCCAAAATGAGCCATCAAAAGCCTTGATCCTTCCCATTTGGTGGGCCAGAGAGACCATCCCCAGGGAAGTCCCATTTTATTCATGACCACTGTCTAAACAAGGCTTAGGATGGTATCAAATGCTGAAATGAAATCAAGCATTTTTTTCAAACTACCTTACTAGATTCGCTCTGGCTTCAAAAACCACAGCCTCCTACTCCTCAAGTTTCATTCAGAGGCACATAAACCTCTGTCCAGCATTCCAGATCTTAAATCGACCCTTAAAGATTTTCTTCAACACAAAGCTGATATATATTCAGCTATTCTCTAGCCTTCTCATCCCAAGGAAACAGTGGGCATGCTTCTGCATCTTGGAGATGCCACCACACAAATGTGGGGATGCTGTGTTACTTCAGATGTTGCTCGATAATAACCATTGGTTGGTATTGACAGAACTTCAAATCCAAGTTCCAACAACATCTGAAATGCTGTAAGTTCCCCTGCCTGTTGTAGAATCAACAAGTTTCAGAGTGTATGTCTTCAAGTCACTAAGAATCTTCACACTAACTAACTAACTAACTAACTAACTACTTCTTTGGCCCATACCACTTCTGTATAAAGGCAGGGGAATACAATATTCCAACAAGTTTATGTTTTGTTTTGTTTTTTGTAAGAAAATGTTTTCCCAATTTTTTCTATTGTCTACTCATTACTCAAAATGATTTAAATTAAATTGCCATCTTAAAATAAAACCACAGCATCAATAAATAGGAACAATGGGTAATAAAGCTATGTTTAAAACAAAACATAACTTGCCCACCATGACAAAAACATAGGAAAATAAAAATTTCTATGGAAAACAGCAATAGAGAGAACAGAGCTTGGAAGTGGTATTTTTGGACTACAGTTCAAAGTTTTATTCTGTCATAAAAACCACCTGCCTTACCCCAGAACATTTTCTACATTTTGCCATCACTACTGGAGAGTCTGAGAAGAGGTCCAAAGTTTAAATGGATCAAATGGAATATGCTGGTGTCAGCTGATGAACATATGGAAATCACTATATTTGCATAGTCACAACTACCCCCTGCATCTGTGCCTTCAAATTTAACCTAAGCATCATGATGTGACTTTTTTACCCCTTTGGTGATAAGCAGATCACAAGGGTTGCTTCTTCCTGATTTCAAGAAAGTCTTAAATTACAGTCCTGCAAAATCATCACTGAATAGGATTTCATTTCTAAGAAGTCATAAATAAACATGTAATGTTCGTTATATATTCTCCAACAAGAAAAAAAATGATGAAAAATGATATTTTCTTTGAAATACACTCCTCTGTGTTGTCAGCTCTCTCTCTCTCTCTCTGCGTATGTGTAGGTCTATGAATCTGAGACAAGTTATCGAAATTATGAAATGATCACATAAATTAGTCACATAAATTTGCCGGAATGGAATTTTGAAAGAATGTATGAATGTTGATTGGCGCAATCTACAATATAACAAGCTAGCTTTGGGACATGGAAATCTTGTAACAATCTGTTTTTAATTCAAGGATTCACCGAGTAAAGTGATTAGTGAGTACAGCCTGTACCGACACATGTTTACTCAGAAGTTAGTCCCACTAAGTGGTGGGATTTACTCTTCAGGAAATGTGCTTATACAAACTTCCCTGCGAATAAGTCTCCCTGAACGTAGTGAAACCTCTTTCTGAATGATTATACATAGGCTTGTTTTGTTACTGGGGCTTATTCCCTAGTTAATATGCACAGGGCTGCTGTCTAATACATTATATTCAAAGTGCACCCAGGTGACAAAATATGCTTTCACACGTTCATTGCATAAGTGTTTAAGCTCTAACATTTCTCCTGCACAGTGTGATCAAAATGCAATTCCTAACATGTCTGCAAAAAGTAGAACAATGAAGAGATATATATAATATAGGGGGTGGGTGGAAAGGAGAGGCGATAATTCATGACAGATTGTCATTTCATTAGGACAGATTTTTTTTCCAGTCTTGGGACCCTTCATGTTATTGGAGTCTATTTCCCAACATCTTCTGCAGGCATATGAAATGATTAAAAGTGATGAGGGTTGTAGTCTAGCAATCTATGTTGACCCAAGGTTAGGAAAGACTACACTAAACACACACACCAACTGAGGGAGCTCAGAGATCTTATTGCAGCTCCAAGTTCTTATATGAATGAACACAAATTTTAGAGAGACAGAGTGAACAGAAAATGATCAAAAGCACATAAATACCAGACCTGGAGAGTTGGCTAAGTTACTACATATGATTCACTTGTGCTAACAATATATTAAGTATTTTCACATTAGACCAAGAGAGGTAGTTTGTATTTTCATTTACTCTCCACAAAATGATAAAGCAACTGTGCTGCACTGAAGTACGTTTAATTCATGTATAACTCTGTATTCCAAGCCCAGGCATCTTTGACATGTCTTCTTTTCAATGATACGTATTGCCATGGCAGTACTATACAAATCCAGCCAAAGTACTGAGCAAGGTCTCTGCTGTGGAATACCACTGAGTCCATAAATGAGATTTCTGAGGTCTGAGGTGAAATGTTTTCAGTCACTAACAAAATGGCTTGGTAACGGCTGTTTACCAAGGAGAAAAGGCCATTGGAGTTGCTGGGATGTGAATAGAGATGTGACATCAGCTTCAAAGACAGCTCCCATTAATGTTAAAGTCAGTTGTTGCCTTGTTTTTAAAACCAAAAAAAGCAGCACATGCAAAGTGAAGGGAGGCTGATGGTTTGAATCTAAGGGACACTGGCTGTATGTTAGAAACCTTACAGTCTAAGCCTGGGCCATAGTTAGTGGAGCTCCAAGGAAACTGTGATGCAGTGGTATCACTAGGGTTGGTGTCACCAAATGTGGTAACTTATGGTGGTACCACCCCCATTGACCTCCTCCCCTTCCACACCATACAGAATACTTAGTTTTTTTGTACTAATTGTAATCCCTGTATATCACTGGAATATAATAGTAATAAATGTGACATAAACAACTAACAGAATCAAAAATATACCTTTAAATTACAATATCATACATGCAGCCTAAATGTATTCACATGCTAGAAATGTTGTGGTCTAAGCCTGGGCCTTAGTGTGGTGCAGATTGAAGATATTTTGGGAAAAGGTGGTGAAGCTGTTTGGCTATAAGACTTGGATAGCTTCTTTCAACGTCAGACCAAAACCCGGGGTGGCCCTACCCCAGGGCCACATTGACTGCTACTGTTTGGCAGGGGAGTTTATCACACGTGAGGAATTTCTCTTAATTTTGAATGAAAAGAAAGTGGGGCCAGAACGCATTCACGTGAAATCGCTAGTTTAGCGAAATTACGGAGTTTATCAGACAGGGGGAATTGGAAGTATAATCTGATGGCAATCTGAACGCAATCATGGGGTTTAACGTTATTGAGTGATAACCCACTACACACAAATTTAGGCAATGGGAAGTCAGTCCGAACGCAATGTGGTTTGATGTTATTGTGTGATAGGCTGCCACACACAAATTCGGGCAATGGCATGCTATTTTCGGGCAATGGGGAGCCAGTTCGAATGCAATGCATATTCACGTAATTGCGTGAAACTAGCGACTTTAAGTGAATGTGTTCTGGCCCCACTTTCTTTTTATTCAAATTTAAGAGAAATTCCTCCTGTTTGATAAACTCCTACGTGAATGCTCATTGCATTCGAACTGGCTCTCCATTGCCCAAAAATAGCATGCCATTGCCCGAATTTGTGTGTGGCAGTCTATCACGCAATAACGTGAATCCTCATGATTGCGCTCGGACTAACTTCCCATTGCCCGAATTTGTGTGCAGTGGGTTATCACACAATAATGTTAAACCCCATGATTGAGTTCAGATTGCCATTGGATTATACTTCCAATTTCCCTTGTCTGATAAACGCCCAGGTGTGTGCAAAGTGATGCTCCTTAGTGCTCCATTGCCTGAGGCTGCATCTGCATTGCAGAAATAATCCAGTTTGATGCTGCTTTAACTGCCATGGCTCAATGCTATGGAATTCTGGGATTTGTAGCTTTGTGAGCTATTTAGCTTTCTCTGTCAGAGAGTTCTGGTGCCACAACAAACTACAAATCCCGGGATTTCATAGGATGAAGCCATGACAGTTAAAGCAGTGCCAAACTGCATTATTTCTGCAGTGCTGATATAGACTGAGAGGAATGCTTCATGTTGGCCTGAAAGAAACTGTGCTAGTTGGCTGGAACGGGTGGGATTGTGAGGTTGACTGTAACCAGCATATTTAAAGAAGGAATTTTTAAATCATTTTTTCAATCGTACAAGGCACCAGAACTTGGAGTTGGGGTAAGTGGGATTTAAAAAAACATTACAGGTTCCAGAATCTTTGGTGTTGTACCCCAGAAAAGTAACTCTTCCAAGCTCTCTTACTGAGCCCTTAGCTCCATGAAGGGCTGTAACAAATACTGCATTAAATAGCTTCTTGACTTGCATCAGCCCCTTCCCTTCCTACATTATAGTCATTTTCCACAGGCTTTTGTGACATAAATTGTATGGAATGCTGGCTCTGTTTATAGAGCATGAAAGATGTGATCTTCCATGGGCAGCTTGCACACCAGCACAAGTGACAAAATGTGTGCTGCAAGGATAAAGGAAGGATGAAAAAGCAAGTGTGGCTTACTAAAAAAACAAAAGAAAATACTGTAGAACAGAAACAGATAGCCTGGAAACTTTTCCTGTTCTGGAAATTTCATGTGCTGTGATTGCAACTGAAAAATGAGAACTGGGCATGGTGTAAGTCAGAGCATTGCATAAATGTCAGCTGCCTTTTCCACAGAAAACAAAAAATTCTGCTTGGACAGACTGCCACCCTCACCTCCAGCCCTCCTCAAATGATGCCCATTGGCATGACGTTGGAGGATCCAAGACACCTCTAGAAAATAGAGCAACAAGAACCTTGCTTGTGTAATTCCTTACTGTGGTTTCATAGTTATGTTCTCCAAACTATTTCACCTTGTGTCAGATGTCACGTCAGGCCACATGTTTTTCAGAATAGTTTCTTTGATGTGGATTTTTGAATGGTATGTGTTTATTCTGAGAAGGTTTGCTCTTTGTTCCTACCATCTCTTCTTTGCTGCATGGATGTCAAATGTCTACTTGGAATGTAAGAGATGAATTGCTGATGGTGGCTGCTAATAGTCCTGAAACTTCAATTGCTTACAGTGGGATTTTATATTTCAGAAAACTGAAGGAAGGCATTTTTCTGCCTCTTCTACTCCCCAAGCTGTTTAGGGCCTTTTTGCTATGTGCTTTCCAATTGCCTCTGAGTTACAGGAGCCCTATCTCAGAGGAGATTTGCCACTGACCTCCTCTAAGGCTGACAGAAAAGGGTGACTTGCTCAAAGTCAACCAGTGGGTTTTCATGGCTGAGCAGGGATTCAAGCCCTAATCTCCCAGAGCCCTAGTCAAATACTCAACCACTATACCATGATGGATTTAATGCTGCATCAGATGAAACCTAATTCCTTGATAAACCCTTTTGTGTGTGTGCAGGCTTAGTCAACAAAACTTTAAATACAATTTATCTTCTCCCCCTTCTGCTGTTTAAAAACAGCATTCTAGCATGGAAAAGCTCATCATGTTTGCTGCAGAATTATGAAAACTGCCACCCCCAAAAGCTGACACTCCCAAGCTTTGCAACTTGTCTGACTGTAAAACCTAGAGATCTTAAATCTTGCTCATGTTTTCGGCTCTTCATGTTGGCCTAATGAAAGTACTGGCCTATTATGTATTTTGGATTTTTTTTCCTGTTGTGGGAGATGGGATGTTTCAGAGAATAAGAAAGAAAGAAAATGGCAATCAACGCAGGAGAAAGCAACAGCTAAGGCACAGATGGGGAACACGTGGCACTGGGCACATCACATGCCCTAGTTTTATGTCATCTTTGGCTTAATTTCATGTCATCAGCAGATATGGAATGACACCAAAGTATTAACACTTTGGGCTCTTGTGCTACTCTTCTGGTGAATGTTTCCCCAACTCCAATAGATTGTTGTTGTTGTTAACTGCCCTCAAATTGTCCCTGACTCATGATGACCCTGTGAATGAGAAAGCTTCAAGATCCCCTGTCCTCCATTGCTTCACTCAGTTCCTATAATTTCATGCCCATGACCTGATTAAGTCTATCCATCTAGCATATGGTCATCCTCTCTTTCTACTGCCTTTTCTTAGCATTATTGTCTTTCCTAATGAATCATGCCATCTCATGATGTGGCCAAAGTAAGACAGCCTCAATTTGATCAGCTTGGTTTCCTGGGATATTCCTGGCCTTTTCTGCTCACTGACCCATTTGTTTGTCCTCTTGGCTGTCCGTGGTACCCGCAACACTCTTCTCCAGCATCACATCTCAAATGCATTGATTTTCCTCTTATCTGCCTTCTTCCCTGTCCAGCACTTGCATCCCTACATGGTATTGGTGAATATAGTATAGTGGCTCTCTTGAGAAAATGCAGACATTTGCAAAATAATAATAATAATAATAATAATAATAATAATAATAATAATAATAATAA
>NC_056527.1:41853739-41890534 GCF_019175285.1 Sceloporus undulatus | reverse complement strand
TCCTACCCATTATCTATGGGACCCTCATGAGCAGCAAGAAGGAGCAAGCAAGAAGTTTGGTGAGTCTGGATGTGAGGAATGAGAGTGTGAGTAACAGAAAGACTAGAGGATGATAACTGGCAATACAAAGCAAAAGAAGCAAATGGGGAAGCCCTTGAAGTCACGGCAGGCGTTTCCAACTCAAAATCTATCTCTCTTTCTCTCTCTCTGTGCACATGCATGTGTGTGTGATGATATGAAGGATCTTCTGCTGTAGTTTGGTCAGCCGCAAACCCAGAATAGTTGTGTGAGGATAAGCCATCATTTATGACTGCCAATAGTGTTATTCCAAGCATTCTGTCCAATTGCCACTGTATCCACTGCAATATCCACTGCATGTGATATTAAAACATAAAAAAATGACGTGGAGATATAAATGAGGAGGTTAGAGTATAACATTTGAGCAACTGATAAATAACTTACAAGGAAAAAAAATCCAAATCCAAGACCTAACTTTGTGGGGTACTTCTTTAATTCTACAGTTTCCAGAAGAGAGATTTCTAACTTGAAGAATGCAATCCTATGGCCATTTATGGGAAGTAAATCCTATTAAATTCAGAAGGATTTACTTCCAGGTAAGCCTTCATATAATCAGGCTGCAGTCCAGCACATTGAAGAGCTAAGTGTGAAGCTCAGTGGGACTTAACTTCCTATGTTAATGGTACAAAATCCTAAGCAATAAAAAAACACTGTAGTGTGTTTCAGGGATGTGCTATCAACTGGACATGTGTGTATTTCCTTCTTTCATATAGCTCTAGGGTGTGGTGTGACCCAAGGACCACATACAGCCGCACAGTGGTAGTTGAGGCCCCCAGGGATCTCCAAGACCCTCATTAAAAAAAGGGAGGGGGAGGTTATTTCCTGTTGCAAAAAAGCCTTTTCTTGGGCCTCAAATGCCCCAACCTCACAGAAAATGTAGACTCATAGGGACATCAAAGAGGACATTAAAAAAGTAAAAAGGATGTTTGAGGATGGAGGCACGGTAAGGTATGGCAGGCAAAATGTAGCCCTACAGGTTCCAATGGAAGAAAATGTACTCCCCCCTCAATCCCTGGCAGTTGCTCTCCCTCTGATATTGTCTAATTTGGACTGCAGAAATATTGCAGTTTGACACTGCTTTAACTTCCATGGGTCAGTACTATGGAATTCTGAGATCAATAGTTTTGTGAGATATTTAGCCTTTTCTGCAAGAGAGCTCTGGTGCCACAATAAACCACAAACCCTAGGATTCCGTAGCATTGAGCCATGGCAGTTAAACCTGTTTCAAACTAAATTATTTTTGCAGTGCGGATTAGGCCATTGATGGGAGAATAATGCAGTTGGAGCTTGGAGACAAGGTGAATAGAAACTTGTGACAGCTTTAAAGTCTGCATCTGTACTGATGGAAAGACATCTCTGGGACAAACTGAATATTTTCCACATGCTTCCAGGAGTATCCATCTTCTGGTGTTGGAGTTCTATCTTACAATGGCTAGCATCCTGCTAGTGACATATATAGGCTTAAGTTATGCCGTGCAGAGTGATTTTTGTGGACAAGGCATAACAGTTGTATCATGCTGATAACAGGGTAAATGGAGCCTTTGTACCTGTTTTGAATGATTTGGGACCATTGCACATTCACTAACGCATTACAGTACAGAGTAGCATGTGAATATGCATTGCCTCTATGCATTGCCATTGCACAATGGGTTGTCAGCCAGGCACAATGATAATTGTTCCACATATATGGCATAGTGTATGATATTCAGTTGAAGGATTACATAATACAACTCTGTCAGCAGATATTTATGCTGTGCTTAAGTGAGGTAGGATCTCAGCCATTCTGAGATTAATCTCTCACATGCCATTTTCACCACTGTCTTTCCATTGTCACCACTGTCTATTTTGCTGCTACACTAAGGTTATCATACATCCCCTTTTTCTGGACTTTTTCTCTTTTTCAGAGCTAAAATTTATGTTCAGGCAGATTTTTAAAATGGCTGTTTTTCTTTTAAAAATGTCCACTTCTGGTTCATTTCTTGCCTGCTGATACTGCCTTCTCATTGCCATCTTGTCAGCGCCATCAAGAGCTCCTCTAGAGAAGGGATGAAGGCCAGTTCAGTAAAGCATTCAGGGAGAGAAAGAGAGAGAACTTGGGGGAGAAGGGAGACAGACCCAGAAGACAGCTAGCCAAGCAAAGTGGCTTAAAGAGCCTCTGGAAATACGAGGGTGATGGAACAGGGCAGCTTGGTGAAGTAGGCAAGAAGGGTTGGGAAAAGGGAAAGCAATATTGTTGTTAGTTAAATACAATGAAGATGAGGAATATTTCTAGTAGCTATTATCACAGCTTATATGGAAGTGTGATCAAATCATCAGTCTGTGAATGTGTCCTCTTTTTTGCTTTTCAGTGTATGGTAGCCATGATTTGGGGAAGGGGAGGGTCCAGACTAAGTGCCACTATTATAATGTGGCTTGGGTGTGGCGGCGTGGCAGCCCACACCATTCATTTTATTTAACAGAAGGGGGGGTCTGGACCCCATGGACCCCCCCTTGGCTACTTCCCTGTCTATTACACACTTTGGCAGGGGGGTCATTAGGGGATATGCCGAGTGTGGACTGCACCAGGTGAAAGCTTGGGGAGGTGAACACCGAGTCAAGCAGTTGCTCATCATCCACCTCAACCCTCAACCCTGCCACCACCACCTCCGTCACCATCCAGTGCATCGCTGCAAAAGGGGGGAGGAAGGTGCCCCCATTGCAGAGCATTGCCCCCACCCTCTCTTCCATCCTGGGAAGGTAGTGGGGGAAAAAAGCAGAGTGGGGCAATCCACAGGCTTGCCCATCTGCCCACCTGCTTGGGTCTTTCTGATTCTGAGTCTGGGCAGGCAGGCGGATAAGGCAATGAGATGGAAGGGATGGTGTGGCAGTCTGCTGCTGCCCCTCCTCCACGCACCATGTGCCACTAATTGCACCAGTGCACTTGGAGGAATTTTATGATGTCAAGGGCTGGGATGTCAACACAAGTTACTCACCATAAACCTTTTGGCCTATCCTTGTTTGAAAAATATATAAGTGTTATAATTAAAAACAACAACAAAGGATGATCACTTTCTGAAGTTTCCTGAAGGGTGTTTTGTTTTTGTTTTTGAGGGCATACTTTATGTAATAGGATTTTACCATCTCACTGACACCAGTTTTGACATCTAGTATGATGATGTATCCCCTAGGTTGGAAGGTAAAGAAGTGCTTTGCCTAGGAACTAGAAATCCATACACTTTTTACCTAAACTGTGGCAGATTTGTGGTTTAGATGCCTCTGTTCAATATTAAGCAGAGTGGCTTGAAAAAAGGGTTGTTCTTCTTGAGTATGACTTTCCCCTCTTTTTGTAATTCTTGGCATGATGTCAACAGCCTTGCTCTTGCTGGTCCCAAGCCAGCCCCGTTGGCTTGCAGTCTCTAAGGTGCTGACAGAAACTTTTTTGGCTGTACCAAAGATTTTATGTCAGACGTCAAGATACACAGCTTGATAAACATGTCTGCCTCTGGCGATTGGCAGCATTCTTCTGGAAAAGAAAACAAGAAATGTTCTGTGTAAACAAGAAAAGTGGTATGAATAGCATAGAATAACATGACTTTGAGGCGTGTCTGGATCATTGGCTTTTTATTTTGTTAAATTACTTCTGTACTGAGGCCGCTGACTTTAAGAACGTACCCACTCTCACAACAACATTCCCTGCATCTCTTCCCAGGCTTAACTGCTTTGTTTTGGAAGGAGCAAACAATCACGATAAAAGCACAATGATTCTTGTTGGGATCTTGAAATATCTCAGAATAGTCAACAACTCGGGAGCTATTGCATACTAGCTCTTTTTTGGCATCATATGTTAATCTTTTCCCAGTTAGTCTAGGGTGAATTAGGGATAGTAAAATATGTCTGTTTTGATTTCTCCTGCATTTCATGTCTTGAAAACCTCATGTTTTGTTCTGAATGTGAATAATTTTTTGATTTTTTATAATGAAAAATGAACTGAAACAAAATTCTTTCACATCTGCACCTTCCAAACCTAACTGGTATAGCATGGAGGGGACAGAGTTGTAGCCCTTAGCCTGGATGGACTAATGTTTGTTTCACTTTCTCCCATGTCCAATTTTTTAAAAAATCCTCTCAAGTTCTTTCTATCCTATATATGACCCCCCCAAAACTTTCAAAAATTCTTATCAAAGTGAATTGAAACAAAATTCTCCCCCACCTCTAGGTGGGTACAAATATGTTTGTACTTCAGCCTTGAGAACAGATATATATATATATATGTACAGACTCTGGTTCAAGTCTATTGTTTTTCTTTCCATAGGAATGTAGGAAGTTGCCTTATCCTGAGTCAAATCCTTGGTCCATCTAGCACAGAATTATCAACTCTGATTGACAGTAGGGATTCAAACAGGATTCACAGAACTAGCTGTGTACATGAAATGGATCAGCCACCAATATAGTTATTTTTCCCTTTCTCCTGCTGTCGTTTTGTGGTTTGCTCCTTTCCTCAAGAAAAGGAGGTTATGTATCTAGGGCGATCTCTGTACAGACCAAAAGCCCATGTTTCCCTCAGCATCCTTTTTGAATGATGCAGGTAAATAAACCCAGGCAAGGATTGGGCAGACTGGATAGTGATCCAGCAGTTTTGGTTTGATCCTGGTTCAAAGGGGCCTTAGTGTGGATCCAAAAGACCCACCATTTGCTGAGGAGTTTCTAGGAAACTCTGCGGTAACACCTGGCAGACTAGACAGCCCTGTGTGTCCCTTACCTTCCTCTGCCATGACCCCTTTTGAGAAGACTCCTGTCACCATGTCTGACATGGAAATGGGGCATCTAGCAGCTGGGGTCTTCTCAGGGTGATGGCAGAGGAAGGTAAGGGGTCACAGTGGAAGCAGGGGTCATGGCATGGCAGCCTCCATCCATGTAAACACCTGCCCATCCCCATGCCAGCCTAGGTATTGACCCAGATTAGGACCTGGGTCAGGATATCTGTGTTATCCTGGCTCATCTGCTCAGCCCCTAGAATTTAAAGGAGGCAGTCCTCTGTTTGAAGCACTATCTAGTTCAGTCTGGATAAACATAAAATTGGAATCTTGATTTTGCTCATCCAGTTAATCCCTGGAGAGTGGCCTGAGCAGACACACAAGGTACTGTGTCATCATTCTCTCCAGTGTATATGTAAATCACAGTATGTGATTTGCAATTATGCTGTGATTTGCTATATGATTTGAACTTACACATACAATGAAGCATAAACAGGGGCACATCTATACTGATTATAAAAGACAGAAAGGCCCAAATTGTGTTCCTGTTCTTTCCAATTTTATTTTGGAGATCTACACATTTTGTTTATCCCGGAATATTTTCTATCAGCTCCTGGTACGATCAACAACTTTTTATGCCAGCTCTCCAGGCCAGTTTATTTTAAGCCAGTATAAAATCAGAAAGAACAGGAACAAAAATTGGGGCTTTTCAATCAGTCTCAATGTGCCTCATCTATTTATTTGTCCAGTTGTGGCTGGTGACTTTCATGACTGTGAGACATGCTCTGGGCTGTAGTCTGAACACCTTGGATAACTTCTTTAAAGTTTAGACTTTAAACTCAAAATGGATTTATTGTTCCACTGTTCTGCAAGCCACAGCTGCTTTTGTCTCCAATGCATTTCTTCTTTTGGGGTTATATATAAGTGTAGACCAGTTCTTTGAAAGAAATACTTGGCAGATATTCTTTCCATATTTACACCATGCTGCTTTTCTACCTCTTAGGGCCTCTTCCCTATTTTGTGCATAGTCTTACTAGCAATGGATGACTTGGTGAAGTAAATAACTAATATGGGTATTTGAGTCATTGCATACTAGGATGGGAAGATTATTTCCACTTCTCCCCTGCAATAAAATCAGTCAGAGCACTGTACCATGTAAAGGGAACCATCATAGGTTTGTTTTTTTTTAAAAAAGAAAACACAACATGTTAGACTTCTCAAAATGCTATGTTTTGAAGAGAACTGACGGGACGATTGGATGTTGTGTCACCTATTTATGAAAGGAACCATGAGCAAAGCCAAACAATGGCTCCAGCTGCGAATGGCGGGAAGGCTGTGTTTCCTGGTTCTCTAAATGGGGCCTCTGTGTTGGTTTGCGACTTCCTTTTCCTCAGCTGATTGCAGATCATAACGATCCACAGCCGCTTGGACAAGAATAATTAATGGACTAAGTGTAGGTTACTGGCTTCTGAGCAGCCAAGGGCAAGAATGCCTGTCCATTTCAGCCTCAGCCTAACCCACTGAGGCACTTAACTTCCTGAGTCAATAGTGATCCCGTAATGCTAACAAAAGACCCCCATTGATCATTGCCCTTTGGTAATTACTGCCAGCGTGAGGCTGTCCCTCACAGTTTGTTGACATTCTTTTGACAATTTAAATATGGCCATTAAAAATATATACCCCAAACAGTCTCTCAAAGGAGCGGACTTATAGATCTCTAATAATAAAAATTGCCTGCGAATGTAGAGACAAATAGGATTTTTTGCATCGACAGACCCAGGGAGTGCCATATTATTATGACAGTTTATAATCATAAACTCTACCGGCTCCTGGTCAACTGCAAAGCAATTTTTCTGAACAATTGACTTCAGTGGTGATTTCACCACATCCTGAAAAATTAGGATAGCTTACAATGGAAACAAGTATGTCATGTTTCTATGTGGCTAATAGTGTTAAAAATAGAACTAGCCTCTTTGAGAGACTATTGTGAAACTTTCAAACCTCCCCACAGCTAAAATCAACCAACCTCTTCTTGCTCTGAGCTCAGTTTGGCATTGTTTCTGCTGGGTAGGCTGGTGTCAGCACTCATCATTATCAAGAAGGGTTGGGGTCCAAATATACTTGCAGAGACAACTGATGCTGTCACTTATCCTGATCTCCACCAACAGTTTTGAAGACTGAAAATTCTGAGCTATTATTTAAAATTGCCCATAATCACTTTGGACAATGTTGGCACTGTAGAAAATAGCCCTTTGTGACTTCTGAATCTTCAGTGTAGGGCCCAGCTTTCAGAAACCTGGGTTGGCTGCCTGTTGAGATTGTGTGATAACTTTATATTGAATCGATGCTTGGTGGCCATCCTGGGCTTGTTTTGTTCTGTGTAATGGATGAAATGGACCAGGCTGGTTGGTTATACTGAGATTCTTGGTATATGAAACTTGGGCCTCATTCCCACTACCTTTTAAATTGGATCGCCAATCGTTTGAACTGGTTCAAACGGCCCTGGTTCCCACTTGGTCTGAATCACTGAAACAATTCCGGGGGGGGGGGGGCATGCACTAGACCTATTTAACCCACATCTTTTTGATGCTGTTTTTTTCTACTTGTTTTTCGATAAGTCGAATCTGTGCAAGTAAGAACCACATGCAGATTGGAATCAATTTAAATTGCTCCTTCGACCAGCTGGAACTGAATCAGTTTGAATTGATTCATTCATGAATGGGAACCACAAGTGGATTATTTTAGAAGGAAAAAATGTGATCAGGGCAAATGTAGTGGGAGAAAATGCGATGGGGCAAATGTAGTGGGAACTATGCTCCGCTGTCAAATCGATCCATTAATTTGGATCGCACACCGATTTATTTGTAAGTGGCACTGGGGCCTTGGTGTGCTTTCCAAGGAATCCAGCACTGGCTTGCATAAACTAATACTGTCACTTTCAGGATGGAGGGTGGTTTGAAACTGCCCTTCCCTGCATGTTAACTAGACTTGATGCATTTCACAATGAGAAATACTGTACTCCCTAAGTACTATCCCGACTTTACTTGATTACAAAGATATTAAAGTTATTAAATATCTCAACTCTTTCTTGAACTTGAACTCTCTAATTTGGTCTCTGGTTTTTGTCCTTGCTGGGACCATGCTGTTGCATACTTTTCAACTGTCTTGATTTGAAAATATCCTGATTAATCATCTGTCATCTCAGTTTCTTTGCTCTCTTCCACTCTGCCCCTTGGTTCCCAACTTACTACAGTTGCTGCAAACTGAGTTCAAGATACAAAAGCAGTTTGTACTCAACTTAGCAGAAAGCAGAGAAGAAGAGGGGTAGAAGGTTGGTTTCCCAGGTGACTTGGACATAAGCAACTTAGCCTCTCCTAGCTTGCATTTTCTTCCTCATTAATAACTTCTTCCATCTTGACCACATTTTAATGTTGCTTGGCCACATCTGTCCTGGTTTTCATTTGTGAAATGGTATGTTGTTGTACTTGAGTCTTTGGATCATGACCTTGCCTGGGACTGGCTCCAGGTCTGAGGGGTACCTTCAATAAAATTCTGTCTGGTAAATCCCTTCCTATGTCAGTGGGTGTCCTCCTGTGTGGATGAATACATTTCCATCAAGGCCATATAGCAGTATCCTCCCTGGGTATAATTTGACATTGCTAGTGTCTGGATTAAATCTCCCCAAATCCCCTAGCGAGCATGGGAAAAGTAGTCCAGAAAATATATACCCAAGCTTTGCTCTTAGGCATGGGAAATTACAGCTATCTGGTACTGGTTAGAACTCTGTGAATGGTTCTTAAGAGAGACCAGGAACCATCATTGGCAGGCTCTAGCAGAGTATCATGAGCAGCTCATGGACTGAGCATGGTGGTTACCACTTCACTCCTATTCATGATGAAGCCTAGCCTGTTGAGTCCAATGTTAGGGTGTTTTGTGCTGACACTGAGCCTGCCAGTATCTTAGAATTCTGCTTTCAAATCCTCATGATCTTCTCTATTCAGTTAATTGGTTATGTGATGACCCTGTACATCTTTATTCATCCAATTAGCTCCTAGTTAGGAACACAGGAAACTATCTTATACTGACTCGGATCATTAGTCCATCTAGCTTAAGTATCGACAATAGGCTGACAAGCATTACCTCTCCTGAATTTCATGCAGGGATCTTGGAAAATTTTGTATACAAATGTTGCATCTACACTCCAGAATTAATGAATTTGACACTACTTTAACTGCCATGCCTCAATACGATGGAATTCTGGGATTTGTAGTGAGATATTTATCCTTCTTTGTCAGGGAGCTCTGGTATCACAGCAAACTATAAATTCCAGTATTCCATAGGATAGAGCCATGGAAGTTAAAATGGTATCAAACTGCATAAATTCTCCAGTGTGGCAGTATACAACTCCTTCTCAGCTATACACCCATTTTATCTCTTTACTTGGGATTCTGCACACCCATAGAGCCTAATCTTAGAGCTTTATCACACTAGCAAGATCCCACAGGAAAACGGGATTTAAATGAGAGTTAAATTAAATTTGAATTTAAACAGAAGCCACAAATTTGTGAGGTTTATCACACCAAATTGCTACTAAAGTGAAATGATGCGAAGTTAGACCAAAGTTAAACCGGAAAAAAACGCCACCTTTTTACTTTCAGAATTTTCTGAAAGTAAAAAGCTGCCATTTCTCTCCGGTTTAACTTCGGCTTAACTTTGCGTTATTTCACATTAACAGAAACGTTGTGTGATAAACTTCGGGTATTTCTGGGTTTTCTCTAATTTAACTCTCATTTAAATCCCATTTTCCCGTGGGATCTTGCTAGTATGATAAACTCTTTAGGCAGAATTAGGTACGTCAAACACATTAGAATTAGTGAATTTGAGCACACTTTGCTTAGGATAGTGCTGTTACCTGTAGAATTGACATACCAAAGCTGGGAAATCCCAGTGTCCAAACTTTGTTTTAATGACATTCTGTCACACATATGTGCACACCCATGCTATCATTTTTAACTCATTACATCTTTGGTTTCCCATATATGATGAGAGTCAGGTTGAAGCTTTTCTTGAAATGCATTGCTGTCAACTTTTTTAGTAATAAATTTTATTACATCTTTATCATGCTGCTCTTTGAAAAGCTTAGAGTCAACTAGAGGCACATCTGGGATACAGAACATATCTTTAGAGGCAACTTTCTTTTAGACCAAGAGCAGCTTTTCAAGCATACCTATTTATTTACAACATAAAAGCAACATTCATTTGATGTGTGTGAGCACACAGATGTGAGCTCATCTGTGTGCATTTATAGATTTTTCAACAGATATAACTAAACTGAAGTTACAAGTTGTAATGAATGAATTAAATAGTAAAATGTTAACTGGGAATCCAATTTTAACTTGTGGCTTTTTGTTGTGGGGTTGGTATGTTGTGAAAAAGAAAACATTAAAAACAAGTTTCCCTTTTATTTGTAGAAATTATCCTGTCTACATAATTAAGCTTTTATTTGTAGACATTATTCTGTTAATTGCTTCTTTTACGGATGGTATGGTTAGTTTGTTGTTGTTGTGTGTTTTCAAGTTATTTACAACTTATGGCGACATATGGGGTTTGCTTGGCAAGATTTGTTCAGAGGAGGTTTTTCCATTGCCTTTCCCTGAGGCTGAGAGCATGTGACTTGCCCAAGGTCACCCAGTGGGTTTCATGGCTGAGCTGGGACCCTGGTCTCCAGAGTCACTGTCTGCCATTCAAATCACTACACCTTACTAGCTCCCCTAATATGGTTAACTTGCTATTTTATTTACTTAAGGCCAGCATGGTCTAGTGGTTTAGGTCTTGGACTCCAGAAGACCTGGATTCATATTCCCATTCAGCTTCAGAAACCCACTGGGTGATCTTGGACAAGTCACACTCTCTCAGCCTTGGAGGAACAAATCTCACCAAGCCAACCCAGTGATAGGTTCACCTTAGGGTCACCATAAAAGAGTTGCAGTCCATCAACATCTGGATGGTGACATCACCCCCACCCTTCTCATAGGATTAATTCTTTTTCCAAACTTACTATTCCGATGGAATAGCAAATGTAAAATATATTTACTTTATGCATTTCATTTAAGTATTTTTATCTTGGTTGTGACTCTGAAAAATTATCATTATCATTAAAAAAGGAAGATAAAATATAATTTTTAAAATAACAATAATATGTCTAAAAAGCAGCATTAAACAGAAGATCAATTTGTGTCACAAAAGCAGCAGCAAAACCCTTCATGTCCATAATGAAAGTCTTGGAAAAATAAAACACTTTTTATTTGGCAGCTAAAACTCAACAGGATTGGAGCCAGGAGGATGAGCCTGTAGACAGAATTCCAATTGGGTGGCCATCACTTCGAAGTCCCTGCTCCTTGTTGATCTGAAAGCTGTGGTCGCAAGGAACCTGGAATACACTATTTTTGGGGTGTCTGCAAAGGACTTGCTTAAGATTCTACTCATTGTAGAACTAAGGATGGTTAGGTCGGTAAATGCAAATGAAACAGACTTTTTCATGGGGCATTGTACCTCTGGAATCTGGAGGTTTACCAGGCCCCCAACCCTGAAAACCTTCAGAAAAGCTCTGAAAAATCACTCTGTACCACCCCCCCCAACTCTTCTTTAACATATGGGGTTCTGGCTTTATCAATAATTCCTGTTGCTGTTATTAATTTTCATTGTGTTGCAAAATATGGCTGCTAGGCTGGTCACTGGTAGCTCCAGGGCCAGCCACATAACACCGATACTGAAAGACCTGCATTGGCTTCCAATCCGCTTCCGGGCCCAATACAAGGTGTTGGTCGTTACCTATAAAGCCCTAAATGGCTTGGGCCCAGAGTACTTGGAGGACCGCGTCTCCCCATACAATCCGCCCCGCACACTCAGGTCAGGGGGGAAAAATCTTTTGAGCGTTCCCAAGACAAAATATGTATCAACTGCGCAAAGGGCATTTTCTGTGGTAGCCCCGCAATCTTGGAACGCCCTCCCTGAAGAGCTCCGCTCAGCCCCCTCCCTGGAATCGTTCAAGAAGAACCTGAAGACTCATTTATTCCGTCAAGCTTTCTCCCATATGTCCTGACTGTTTCCCCCATGTACTGTATGTAGTATTGTTGTTCTGTATTGCATTGGATTTTTAACTCTTTAGTAATTCTGATTGATTCTATATGGATTTTAATAGTTATGCTGGTTTTAATCGGGGTGTTTTATTGGGATGTTTGTTTCTTTTAATCTGTATGGTATTATATTTGTACTGTCTGTAAACCGCCGTGATCGTAGGAACGGCGGTATAGAAATAAACTTTCAATCAATCAATCAATTGTATTATTTGTATTGCATTTAAAAATCTTATACACTGCTTCAGGAAGCTTCTGTCCTTAAAGATGGGCATAAAATACATTTAAATAAATAGAGTCTGGATTTCATTTCCATCCTCCGATTCCCTCTAGTTTTTCTGGCTCAACAGCAGCAGCATAGAGCTTCATATGGTTATAGTAAATATACCAGCACGATGGTTGTTATTTCAGGACTGCTGAGTGTGCTCAGTATTTCTGTCTTGCTCCTGTAATGTGATGGCAGGAGCAGACCCCTAGAGGGATGTATATCCAGGCAAGAATGGGAGTCTCTACATTGCCAATCCAGATTCAGAAGTGCCCATTCAGTTTTGTGACAGCAGAGAATTGACACAGCTTCTGATTTATGTGTTGTGTGTGTATGTGTGGTTTTTTAAAAGGAGTGATTTATTCTATCTCTCTGTTTCATTTCTTGCATTAATGAGTGTGGAGAGCTTTAATTTTTAAAACAGCAGGGTTTCCATGCTGATTTGCTTCATACTTTTGCGGCTCTCAGTTGATCACTATGTTGTAAATCTTTGCATTAAGCATGTGGCTTATTGTTACAGTTATTATTGCTAGAGCACACCGCATTTGAAATGACTGTAAATGGATTTGCTGATATGACTGCATAGGCAAACTGGGCCTGGAACGCATCCTGCTCTGCGGGGTAGAAGGGTCAGCGGGTGCTTACATTCATGTTACAAAGAGGATGAGAAGAATTTTGCAGTTAGAATAAATGTATGGATTCTGCATGAATGAATGAATGAAGGATGATGATGAAATCTTATAAGTGATACATTTTATGAACAGAAGGACACAGAGTGTCAATAGCAGAACAAGCCATAATGCAAACATTGTTTCTACAGTGTAGATGCACCCAGGGAGAACTGGTGGGTTTACTGGCTGTGCTGTCACCACTCTTAAGTAGTACTTGTTGTTGTTGAGTTCCTCCAAGTCCTTTTTGATTTATGTTGACCCTAAGGTGACCATATTATGGGGTTTCCTTGGCAAGTTTCTTCAGAGGGGGTTTGCCATTGCTACCCTCTGAGGATGAGAGAGTATGATTTCCCCAATGACATCCAGTGGGTTTTCATGTCCAAGCGGGATTTGAGCCCTGGTCGCCAGAGTCATAGTCCAGTACTCAAACCACTACACCATGCTAACTCTCAAGGGCATCTTTTTAATTCTGCAAAAGTACCTCAGAATGATGCTAGGTCAGTGCATTGTGGAAAATTAAAAGTATGGCTGGACTGCAAGTCCCAGTCAACTGGTACCACTTAGAGTGCTTGTCCAGAAAAAAAATAAATAAAGGTGGTTCAGAGAAGATTTAGAGAAAGGGTGGGCTCTGATCAAGGGTGCAGGGTGTTTAGAGCAGCCTTGGATATAGGAATATAAGGATTATTTCATTGAATTAAAACTTATAATCAAGCATTCTTCCGAGCTCAATATAAGGCGTTGGTTATTACCTATAAAGCCCTAAATGGCTTGGGCCCAGGATACCTAAAGGACCGCCTCTCCCCGTACATTCCGCCTCGCACCCTCAGAACATCTGGGCAGCAATTACTGAAGGTGCCTGGGGCCAGGTTAGCTTCCACTTCGAGAAGGGCCTTTTCCACAGCTGCCCCAGCCCTTTGGAACACGCTGCCCACGGAGCTCCGCTCATCTACCACCCTGGCCCAATTTAGGAAGGACCTCAAAACCTTCCTATTCAAGCAGGCATTCCCCGATTAAATATCCTGTGGGCCTCCCTCCTCTTCCGTGGCCATGAGGTTGGGCTAAGGGGCTTTTATTGTTGTTTTTTAGATTATTGTTGTTGTTGTGTATATGTTTTTAACCTTTGTATTCTGCTTGCACTTGCTGCATCATTGTAAGCCGCCCTGATCGTTTGGAAGGGCGGGATACAAATAAAGATTTTATTTATTATTTATTAAGAATAGCCAGCCAGAAACCTCAACAAACTACCAAACAAGCTTCTTTTCTTTTCCCTTAGCCTGAATAGATCAGAGGTGTACAATCTCTATGGGTGGGTAAGTATACTACATGGAAAGCACATCCATGGAAATATTGTAGCCATTGTTAATATTAATTTTGTTAAATTATATTTTTGAAGAAAAATAATGCCGGAGTGTAAAGTACTCTTTTCCATGTGGAAAAAAGAAAAGACAAAACCAAGCAGATGGACAGAAAGACTCACGGAGCAGCAAGAAAATGATACAATGTTAACAAACATTTCAGTGGTAAACTAGAATTAACAGAATTAAAATAAATGCCCCCCTTTCAATATAACTATAATTGATGTAAAGTTTTTTTTTAAGTTTTCAGAGTACAGTAAATGTAATGCAGTGGCACTTTCCCACTAACTTTCTACTCTCTCCAATAGACTTATCCTTCATGTATTTGCTTAATTGCTTTTTTAAAAAGCCATCAATGTCACTGGCCGCTGCAACTTCCTGTGGCAATGAATTCTATGAGTTAATTAAGTGTCCCATGAAGAAGTACTTCCTTCTGTTTGCCATGAACCAACTGCCAATCAATTTCCCCCCGCTGGTCCGGTTTCTTTGTCTGTCTGTGTGGGAATTTGCAGCATTCGGAGTGGTGGCTCTTAAACTCCCGATGATGGAAGCCAGAGTTTCCTGAAGCTTAACCAACATCTCTGGTCTGCCCAAGCCAGACAGGTTACATTTGTTTAATTTCGAGCAAAACTTTTATGGTTTCGTTAGCAGCAAGGGAGGCACCGCACATTCCTCTGCTTCCTGCGAGTATATCTAGAGTCCTTCTCAAGAAGCAAACTGAGTTTATGGCATAAATATTACAGTCAGGAGTTATACAGCTCTGGTGAAGGCTATAAATATGATGGTACACTTTATTTAAACAAATGCGTTTTGTTTTTGTTTTTTGCAATGTGGTTTTGCAACCCTTCTGCCAATGGCAGCATGAAGAGGAAGGATCTTCTCCCTTTCAGTGATTTTTTTAATCTCATATATATGATTTTTTAAAAAGCAATTATTTGCAGTGCTTTGGTCTTTCAGGAGACTCTTCTTTATGAAAGAGGCAGGAAAGGCCAACTGGAAGACCAGCTTCCTGTGTACCAAGAGTGGGCCACCCACA
The DNA here is from genome assembly GCF_019175285.1 of Sceloporus undulatus. Classification (NCBI taxonomy): domain Eukaryota; kingdom Metazoa; phylum Chordata; class Lepidosauria; order Squamata; family Phrynosomatidae; genus Sceloporus; species Sceloporus undulatus. The sequence continues at coordinate 41,875,260 of NC_056527.1, read as the reverse complement.
CATTTATACATTATGGTAGTCAAGGCTTTATTAAGTTATCTCATTTCCAGGCAACTGTATGCCCCTACTGACAAGGGGAAAGTGATCAACATGTTGGCCTGGACAAAAATCTATATCCTCTTCATTACTTGTAACTAGCGTAGACTCACTGAATCAACTGTCATATAGTGAATCAACATGTAGGATAAATCCCAGTGGTTCAGCGGATCAGCTCTAGTTGGGAGGAATTTATTTATTACATTTATTTATATGCTACCTTTCTCCTGGATTAGGATCCAAGGTGGCTCACAAGAGAATAAAACAAAACAATTTTAAAACACAATTAAAAGATTATCACACCCCAATGCGGTTCTCCCGTTCTTGTCCCAGCTGTAAACAGTAATGAACCAATCATTTGGTATTAACGGAAACTCCCATTACTACCAAATGATGGTTCCAGTACTGTCTACAGACGGGATAAGAACAGGATAAGTGTGCATGGGTGTGATAATCTTCCCCTTGATCATTTTGGTCACCATTCTTGTGGACACGTTCCAGACACACACTTAGGATTTTTCACCCTAAAGATTTATAGCAGATTTTTAACCCTGCAAACTATCTGGTTCCCTCAAATCTCTCCCCCCCCAATCCTATTGACACCATCCAATTGACTTTTTAGTGGTGCTATTTTGGCAATCCAAGTAATGGCATTCATGCCTTACTGTTGTAAATGAAATGTTACATCTTTGTGTGCTGCTTTTAGTACAGTGATGTGATTTAAAATATGAGTAGCATGCGTCATTGTTCAAGAGCCTGCCATGGTTTTCCTTTCTTTCTGGGAGCTGGTAACTTTCATGCCAATGTGGTGGTAAATCCACTCTGGGTTTTTCTCTAAATTTTAAAGTTGCTGAACTCTGCACCACTGATATGGAAATCATCATCTGCCACAGTTCCCCCTTTCTTTGACTCCAGCAAAATCCTTCCGCTGGTTTAGCCAATGACGATTGTCTTTTCTCATCTTCTTTCACTTCAAGCTGTACCTTTTTGCAATTGCTGATTTTACAAGCCATAAAAGCTGACTCTGCTTGTGGTTCATCTGTGTCTATTGGGTAATAAAATCTACACTTCACCCACAGGCACTGTCAGCCAAGGCATCTCTGCACTTGTGGTTGTATAAAATGATCCCAAATTGTTTGGTCAGGCTCTGTATGGAAGAATTACATTTCAGATCTCCCATAAAAGAACCATTAGGTTATTGCCATATTAAAAGAAATCATTTATGAGGTTCAATTTTTATTTAAGTGTAATTCTAAACATGTGTGTCAGGTTATAAGGAGAAGCAATGGTGGCTTAATGCTGTTTTTTTTTTTTTGGAAAAAGAAATCCCACCATGAAATAAATGGAAATGTATTCAGAAGGTATGTTGTACCAAACTGATTAGTTATTTTACAAATATTAGGCTGCTAAATATATGTTAATAAAGAGTTCAGTGGTTTCATACAGATGCAAGTTTAGAGCATTTTTTGCCACTAAAAACCTGTCATTCTGGCTTAAATGTCATGCCAATGTTTCCCAAAAGTAAAGATTTTGATCATTTTCCCTCTCCAAAGTTAATTAAAAGTCCAGCCATTAATACAGCAGTGGACCAGGATATGTAGCAGCCATGATGCAAAAGAAAAATTTAAGAAGAGCATAGGAGTGAAAGCTCTGTCCAGTTGAGCATCCGTTCTCCAACAGTGGTCAAGACGTCTTTGGGGAATCTATCTCCTGCTATTGTTCTTGAGCAACTTCTATTCAGAGATTTGCTACCTTCAATAGTGGAGGTACCTTTCAAAGAGGAAGCTGATTTAACCTGCTTTAGCCTTAAAAGGCATAAAGAAATTGAATATGAGCTTTTTTGGATATACATCCACTTAGATGCAAAGGATCAGAAGAAGTAGATGATATCCATGAAAGCTCATGCTAGAATAATTAACCAGTCTGCCCCTCAAAGGTGCTGCTGGATTCCTTCATGCCTTTTTTATGGAGGTATCATATTGCCTTAGTTAGCTGTTCTTAGTTTTCAAGGCATGTTAAAAACACATTTATTGGAGTAAGCCTTCCTTGTTTAGTCTACCCCAATGTCTCTTTCTTGGTCTTCCAAAGAATATGTGTGTTATTTCCTGGGTATTTGTGCATTCTGTATATTTTTAAAGCTTTTTTGATGTATACTATTTTGAAGGTTTTAAATATAAGTGATATATAAATATTTGCAAATAAATAAAATGGCATTATCCTCCATGATGGCTATCATCACATCATGAAGAAACAATGTTTGTCAATGGAGTTTATCACATGGGAAGGAAGTACCCAAATCCCATGGATAAACGGGATTTAAACCCAGGAATATCCCACAAGAGCGGGATTGTTTTCAGATGATGTCGTGCGACTTGGGCATTAATGTGACATTAACCCGTGCAGAAAGCCAAAATCATGCCACTTTTTAATTTTGGGAAAATCCTGAAATTAAAAAGCAGTGTGATTTAGTGGCTTTCTGCATGTTTTAGGGTTGGGTTAATGTCAAAATTGCCCAACATGTTTGAAAACAATCCGGCTCTTGTGGGATATTCCCAGGATTTAAACCTCTTTATCCACATGATTTGTGCGCTTTTCCTCCCATGTGATAAACTGCTATGTTAGAACTAAGGGTATAAAGAATATTTGTTGTTACAGTAGTCCCTCGGGTTACGAAATTAATTCGTTCCGCGGCTCCGTTCGTAACCCGAGTAATTTCGCAACCCGAAAAGGCTAGCGGCTAGCGCTGGAAAGCCGGTAGCCGCGCTTTGCGGTTTGAATTTCGCGCCGAAAAAAACATTCGTAACCCGAAAAAACCTTCGTATCCCGGAACAGTTTTTTCCTATCTATTTTTTTCGTATCCCGGAAATTTCGTAACGCGATCAATTCGTATCCCGGGGTACCACTGTATTAATTTCTTGGCAAAGAAAGGGGTTTCTTGATGTTTGGGAAATACTGTCAGGAGGAAGGGACGCAAACTGAGATTTTTAGTACTTCAACAGTATTAGTCTGTGCAAAAATACATGGTTCTTTCTCTAGACAGAGACGTGTCTTCTGCTCTAAACACATGTTTCCTGTACAGACAACTGTGTTTTTTTGTGTATAAAATACTGCTCCCTGTCAAGGAAACATGTTTTATATGCAGAAACCCACATGTGTATCTGTGCAAAATAATTTCAAGGTGGGAACTGTAAAAAATGTTTCATGCCTTTTTCCAGTGGGGAAAATTCTGGAGGATTTTTTCCCTTGTCTGGCAGGATGACATATGTATGCCTCAAGGATTTATGTCCCAAGAAAGAACATGGAAACATTACCTTTTTGGGCAACAGCTCCCTATATTCCCAGCTGGCAAGGTGATGCTAGCTGGGAGAGAATTGTAGTCCAAAAAGTATCATTTCCAGGCTCTGAATTATGTGCTATGTGAAGAATTTATCTATCCTATTATTAGCTTCATTGGACGATCCCAGGTACTAGCAGTATTGGTGGTAGTAGAATATTGTTAGCTATTTTCTCTTCATCGTGCATATCTATTCCTCTGTCATGTTCCCCTTCCTCATTTATCTTTTTTGACTGGTCTGTCAAGCAGCTGGTCTGTAGTCCCGTTAGCTATATGTAATAGCTAACATATAACATATAATGCAGCTTCCCTCTTGCTATGTTGCACTACAGCAATTAGGAATTAGAGGAGCTGTACATGATTCCAGATCCATGAACCATTGAACTGATCTTCCCATATTTGTCCACATTCGCATCACTACCATTTAATAATCTAGGACTTGAACATTTGCATTTTTTTGTATGTGTGAGGCATCATGTCTTATATTTATGCAATGAAAAAGTGTGAGACATATTTTAATGGACTTAAGATCATTCAAGAGAGGGATATGAATATCTCTGAAAAGATCAATTTGCCCTCATTCCCTGTATATGATATTTCTGCCTCTGCTGTGTGGAGCTCAAATGGGCCTTCCAATATGGCAAGGTTTCTTGCTATTTCTCATCCATGTTAAACAAATCAGTTGGACATCTTGTTTCATAAATTTTCTCTTGTTGGTCTTAACTAACAAGTGTAATCCTATTTATTGATCCAGATGTAATTTTCTTCCTTAGAATAAGAGTTCTAGTTTTAACTATCATGGGCAAGAAGACCAGCAAGTCCAAGCTCTGACTGTAAGCAAAACAGTTTTCTCAACAGAATGGAAAGTTTCTGTTTAGGATTTCAGCCAGCCAGCTAGCCAGGCCCAGTTCCATCATAAACCATTCCATTCTTTTTTTCCTCCCAGGTTCATGGGTCGTTTTCTTTCTCTGATTCCTGGAAACTAAATGTTCAATGGCTATGGAGCACCCTCAGGCTTTGTTAGGCTGCTATTATCCCCTTTAGTTTTGTTTCTCTAAAAATACTTTAGCATTTCCCCTGAATTGGGACTCTCTCAAGCATGCTCTTAGATGTAGGCAGTGTCATCTTGGTCAGATGAGAACCCACAAAGAAGGACTGACTTTGCTATTAGTTCTGTAAAATGTATGGAGTTTATCAGACAAGGGAAATTGGAAGTATAATCCAATGGCAATCTGAACGCAATCATGGGGTTTAACGTTATTGCGTGATAACCCACTACACGCAATTTTGGGCAATGGGAAGTCAGTCCAAACGCAATCATGTGGTTTCATGTTATGGCGTGATAGACTGCCACATGCCAATTCAGGCAATGGCATGCTATTTTTGAGCAATGGGAAGCCAGTTCAAACACAATGCGCATTCATGTAATTGCGCTAAACTAGCGACTTTAAGTGAATGCATTCTGGCCCCACTTTCTTTTCATTTTAATTTAAGAGAAATTCCTCCCGTTTGATAAACTCCTATGACAGGGACCTCCAATTATGCCCATGCAGAATTTTTTTTAGACTGCAGTTCCTATAGTGCTTTGCCATGGGCTATACTGGTAATGGCTCAGGGGAACTCTAGGTAAAAAGCACGTCTTTTCAACTAATGTGGAGTGCTGCTATTACATGTCCAGAAGTTTTGCAATTTCTTTGATGGCCCTGAAGTGCTAGATAAGTAGAAATTATTTGACTGTGCAGATCAAATAATGTCCCATGCAAGAATTTTAAAATAGAGGTCCCAGAGTAGGAAGCAGCATAAGACAATAAAACGCTATCTGAGAAAACTGAAGATTGTGTGAATGGAGGACTGCAGAATGAAGATAACAGGAAAAGAAGTAAAAGATCAAAAAGGGATACAGGGCATGTACAAGAATGCTTGGAATGTGACTACAAGAGTATACAGGTATATGTTGAATTCTAAAGGGGAGCATGAAAAAAACCCAACAACCAAGTAAGTCTTTATCTTTGCCAGAATCTGACTTTCAGAATATTCAGGTCCTTACTAATATGCTACCCCAGCTGTTGAGGTACAGGAATATATACATGAGACTAAATCAAATTAACATTATTTTTCTCTAACTCAGGGGGAAGATTGCTCGGTTTGAAATGTTGCCCCCAAAGAAACTGTAATATATTCCAGTTGTTAGAAATGATACCATTAACAGCATGAAAGATTTCCCTCCCTGGTCATTTTCTAGACTAATTTCATTCTTCATTGCTTGTGGAGCTCAAACAACAATATCCATGTATAAGAAAGAAGTATCAGAAGACTTGGGGAAATAGCAAGACACAAATACGTACAAGAGAAAACTGTGGGGGGAGAATATGGGGGGATCTCAACAAATGTTCACTGAAGACTTGCATGCTTAGCAGCTATAGAATGCTTACTGACCATCAGGGAGCCGGGAATAAAGACAAGTGGTGGCAGCACTCTTCCATTCCACTTTGCTCTGTCTTCTAATCACAGCCAATGTCAAGCAAGGATGCACTGAATCTATTATGGGTACAATTTCAGACTTAAAAGAAGATCTCTAAGGTTTGGACCCTAAGTTCAGGCTCTTGGAAAGCTCCTTTAAAGTTTGGGATAAAACCCAGAATAGAATGAATGGACAAAGAAGCCACAGGTGTCAGGGCAAATTGGAATGGGATAGAGATGCACTCCACAATGCAAAATTTTGTTGACTGTTTCACTTGCCTAATCATATAATTTCCACCCATACTAGACATGGTATGACACTAAGAGTGTCCTTGCTGTGTGGCAATCAGATTTCTGTCACCGCAGCATGTCACTTCATTTCTCCATAACAAGAAATAACAACACTGTGTGTTTTGCTGTCCAGCTTTCCACTATTGTCCCCTATTGGATGAGAGCAAGGAAATATACAAATGATAACCTGGTACCACTGGTAAGCAAAATTTCACATTATGGGGTCGTGGAGATAATGTAAAGTTATGTGTTTGAACAGTTTGGTAACCATTGCATGCCTGCCATATGGTGCACTCTGGCACCTTCCTCTATTCCAGGTTCCACTGCTGTGAGGGAGAGAAGAGGAGTCAGCATTTGTTGGACTGAATCTACTCCACCACTACCATCCCCTTTTCTTTATGTGCCATGTCTTATTAGATTCTAAAACTAAAGAAATTGAATTTTCTGATTAACAAATTGTAAGCTGCTCTGGAAACCTTTTTGGCCAAAGGATGGTATCTAAAGCTCTAACTCAATCACTCAATTTTGGAAAAATTACTTTTTAAGACTACCATCCCTATAATCCCCCAATTAGCATGGTCTCTCACCATCCCAGCTAGGCTATTCTGAGGGCCATAGGCTGAATAAAATAACTTTTCCAAGCTCTCCCCAGGGATATCCTGGAATATGTATGTTGGCCCAGCAGAGTAAAACCACACTGTAAAGATGGAAGGGGAAAGAGTTACAATGTAATAAATATTGACAGTCCACTATAAAAACAAAAACCTAAAGCACATTTCATTGGTGTTAGCAAATATAGTGGTGTTATTGGATTAAGATCTTATTTTGGTAACCCTACTCCAATTGTTTTATCCAGAGCCCATAACTATACTTGGACACATGTCATTTCTCTGGCTTCATTGAGGTTGGATCATCTCCTTAATCCTGAGTAAGTGAAACTGATGGAGCTACTTCAGATTTAGTGCACCTATTAAAAACATCAACTAAACACACCTGTACCTCCCAGAAATGAACCTTGCTCTGCAAAACCTCAGATTTTAATCAATCCATCTGGAGTTGCTGAAATACCTTTCACTAACAACCTTTCCCAATGACTTTTTAAAGAAGGCTACATCAGTGCTCATTCATATGAAAGTGCAATGGGATGTCTAAGCTAATATTAGAAATGAAATAAAATTATTGTCTATACAATTCTGGGTTGCAGAATGGCACAGGAATGACTGGATAAGGGTTATGGTTCACTGCTGACCATGGTACAGACTTTCACTGTATACAAAAGCAAATAACGTTTTTGTAAACATCTACACTGGTAATGGTTTGATTCACAATCCAGTCTCTATGTATGGCCATGTGTCCTACTTTAATAATAATAATAACAATTTATTTTTATACCGCCCAATCAGGGATGAGTCCTCTGTTTGAAGGGTGTCAAAGGACAGTCCTCTGTTTGAAAGCATCCTCCGTTTGAGCATCATCCTAGTGACGTTTAACAATAAAGAACTGTATGAAGGGAGAAATGTGGTCTTAAAGTTTTGCTTTAGCATTTAAGCACTTGGACAGAAGATACAGCAGGCACTACATTGACCACCTGGTCAGTCTACTCCACTCTGGAGTGATTTATGATATTTCTAATTTAAATTATAGTAATTGTGTCTAGATTTGTATCTACAAATATAAATGATGAATATTTTGTGCAAAACCTATCCCTCACTTTAGGTGATGCATAAGTAGTGAAAAGACTTGTTTTTGTCTCCTCTACATTACTAGTGCCATGTACTGAAAACTCCCCAGCTCTGCTTTGGAGTTCACAGTCTAGCAAAGCCAGTTCCAGGTAGTCTCTCGGTGTATATTCCATCCTTTTGTCATACCTGACCAAGCCTAATGAAGGCTAGAACCACTCTTGTGCTGACTGGTTCCTTTCCATACAATGACCTGACTTTGAAATACAACTTGTATGGCTCTGCTGGCTGGAGAATTCTGAGAGAGACAATCCATGACAGTACCTTTTCCAAACTCTGGTCCTCATATGCAAATGAAATAACAGCACTTCCAATTAGTAACATCCATCTACTTCCTGGAATGAATGTGAAATATTCACATAAAAGACAGAATGAAGAAGAGTAATTTCCTAGAAAAAGCTGTTGATAGTAGCCAACCTGTCACAATTTTCTGGCTTTCCTTAGTAACCTTCATTGGATGAATGGCTTTCTTTTCCATTATCATAAATTCTCCGATGCCTCATCTAGCCCATAATTCATTAGCTGGAATAATGACACCCTTCCAGAGCATGTGGTAGCAGACTTATAGCTGCTAGTAACAAAACCACCCAAAGGTGTCTGTATTAACACATTTACTCATAGCAGCTTCATTTAGCAGCTTCATGGCCCTCCAACCAGTTAAAAATTATTGAGAGTTAGAGCTGGAAAAAGTTATTTTGTGGATTATAGCTCCCAGAATCCCCCAGTCGGTATGGCTACTTTCCCAATCCATTTTTCCAAGGATTCATCTAGGCATTTTAAAAATGTGTTATATTTTGTCTCTTTGTTCACCTTCAAACCCTGGATAGGGAGTTGAGGACCCCATCATTTATTTGCAAGACAGCTCTGCTATTCCTTTAAAAAAGATCAAGAATCAAGAGTTAATTGCAGATAGGCTAAATATAGACTAATAAGTCTGTACTCTTGTAGCAAAGGACAACATTTGGGGACTTCCTTCCTTGCCAGATTGGCATCCCATTTTTCTACCGAGCAATTCACTGTAAACATTTGTTGTTAAAGTTCCCAAGAGGAGGGTTAGGATGAGAGATACTGATTTTCATAGCCTGATCTAGATCTTGTATGTGTGTTGGCAGGGGGGCTTGTTAGTGGCTTGGGCAGCATCTTCTCAGTGGGTTCTCCTCCCCTCCTCTATCATAACTGATGATTAGTTCTGATCAATTTATTGAATATTTTTCACCAGTAATAGGGCATTGGGAAAGGATCAAGTCCCTCTGAGAGTGAGAGAGCGGTGTGGACTCCATTTAGACCCACCAATGCCACTGTTAAACTGTTTTAATGTAATGGAAGATACAGTCATGGATCTCATGGTTGACACAAGAATAACTTCATTTCCTTAAACAAATAGTGTCTGCAAAGGTCCTCTGCATGTTGAGCCAACAGAAAAGACCATCTGAATGGGTTGATACGGATAAGTTCCTCACAGTGGGATAAGTGAGTGTCTGTGAAGTTAGTGCAGACTGGAATCTCTTTCATAACCTAAATTTAGGCCATTGCACAGCTGGTAAATCTTTTGAAAGAAATTTCATTTTGACCTACGTTTACAGTTCCATCCCCAGCCCCCAACTCAATATCCCTTTCATACACAGGCCCACGGCAGTTATTCCCATCAAGAGGCTACAATGGATGTGCTGAAAAGTGGTAGAGTGGAGTAATACCTAAAGTGCTTTTATGCACACTGCCAAAGTCTTCAGGAAGATTAATCGGACAGAAGTACCTGAAAAGCTGGAAAAGCTTCAAGACACTTCTGAATAAACACATTCATTTGGACCTGATGTCTACTTCTCCTGTGCCTTGTAAATCCTTGAGGAATGCAGCAGGGGGCTTGGGATAGCCCAAAAAGAGATTTACAGAGGGTGTGAGCCAAAAAATGGAGGACATGTAAAGCTTTTATACAGCTGACATTCTCTCTTTACTGAGAAAGCATTCATCTGTACATATTTGAGAAATGATATTTTGTGAACATACAACTTAATGTTATATGCCACTGAATTGGGAAGCTAGGAGTACTTGATTTTTTTGTTTTAAAAAGTGCTTTAGGTTTTTACTTCATTAGGAATGTGTTGTTGTTCCTCCTTTTCCCAAGCTTAAGCAGTAAAAACAAAGATAGCTAAAATTCACAACATATAAAAGATAAAAGATAAGTAAACCATGAAAATATATATATAAACCGAATTAGAACATAAGCCATTAACAGAAAAGAACAAATAAAAAAATCCAACATGCTACACAAGACCTGTTCCCTCTTTTAAAAAGTCAGTTCTCAAACGTCTGCTAGAGCAAAAAGGTCTTCACATACTTCTGGAAAGATATTAAAGTGGGTGCTACCCTAAACTCTATAGAAATTGAATTCCAGAGCCTGGGAGCAGCCATGGATAGGGCCCGCTTCTATGTTCCCACATCTTTTAAAATTTAGTATTTGCACTGCTTGGAATAAATCAAATCAAATCAAGTGAAATATGCCTCTCTTGAATCAAATTAATTTTCAAGGTGGAATGTCATAGGCTTTAATCTAGCCACTTGTTTGTGTAAAACAGAAACATCACATTGATATTTTTGTTTTGTGCTGCAGACAGAACTGTTTGAATCCCCACTATACATGAACGTTTATGCCAAACAAAATGTATTCCTCTCTAAGCTAAAACTAGTGACCTTAGCCACGTGCCTGTTGGTACCTTTTGCCTCGCCCCATCTTCACCATTACATGAGGATCAGGGGGCAGTTTTCAGCCCAATAGACCTTCTGGGTCCCACATAGACTGCTGAACACACCAAAAGACCTTGTTATTGTTGTATGCTTTCAAGTTATTTCTGATTTATGGTGAACCTAAAGTGAATTTATCATGTTTTTTTTAAAGCACGATTTGTTCAGTACATGTTTGCTACTGCCTTTTTTGAAGCTACCAGAGCATGATGTGGCTGAGGTCATCCAGTTGCTTTCCATGACTGAGTGGATCCAAACCTTGGTCTCCCAGAGTCCTAGTTCAACACTCAAACCACTACACCCTGATGGCTTTCACCCTGAAAAAAAGACCCCCACACACAAACAAACAAAACAACAACAACCAGACTGGAACTCTTCAGATGTCTATTTCTGGATTTGAAAAATTGCTATTTTTTGATGTTAAAATAGGGAGGCACTGTGAATGGTGAATCATCAATCGTGGAGGCTTTCAGAAGAAGAAAGGACAAAAGAAGAGCCTTGCGGGGGACTGGTTTGCATTTGGCCACAGGCCTGAACTTCACCCACTCCTGATTTATAGTATGTTGGTTGTCACAGATAAGTGTTTATTATAAAAATCCTGATGCCAATCCTGAAACACAGTGATAGAAAAAATAATGCAATAACTAATGTGCTTAATTTGTACAATATCTACTTGTCTAGATTTGAGGAAACCAGAATATGGAAACTTTACCCACCCTACAATCACCACATATAATGATGGACATTCATTGGCCACTGACAGTTTTAATGCAACATCTTTTTTTAATGTGAGGATGCAGTTTAAAAGAATGAACTGGCATTTCAGTGAAGCCATTGAAATGCACCTCTCCTCTGTTGTTTGAGCTCATATTATTATTTTTGGAATGGGATGAGGAGAAGGTTAAAATTGTTCACAGGGCAATGTTCAAAACACTACCTTTCCCTTTCACTGGTATATTTTGGATCACAGTTCAGAACTGAAACGAGCTGTGTTTTCATCTGTGCCTTCCAATGGAGAATAATCCAGATCATAAAATATACCACTTAAACTTTGGCAGTCTCTTGTTCTGAGGAAGCTTTATTGCTTGGCTTTACCTTAACAGAGACAGTCCTTCTAGGATGAGGTTCAGATTGAGGTCACTTGAAAGAATATCACATGTATTTTTTCCTAGAACTGTTATGTGGATAGGGACAACAGAGCAAAGCTGCAAGCTTGCCTTCCATACACTCCTGACATTTTACTACCTCAAAGACATATGGTTCATGGCTCTCCAAGTGCATCTCCCTTAGGAGCCAAGGGAAGAGGAGGAGGAAGAGAAGGAAGTGGAGGTGGAGGTGGTGGAGGAGGAAAAGCCTAAAGCAGAGTCATTTTTTGTCTACTGTGAGACAAGCCATCTTGTTGTTCACATTTGAACTTAGCCCAGATGTGATCTGGATGAACTCAGCATAAAGGTCAAGCTTGCTGATCTGATCATGGATTTCCTAGACATGAAAATACAGAACAGGAGTAACATTTATACAAGCACAATTTATTCAAGGAAATAACTGCCTGATCCTTCAGTAACTGATATAGAAGTATTTGTCCAGCACGCACACACACACACACACATGCACGCACTGTATATCCATATCCATATGGATATGGATATACAGTGCGTGCATGTGTGTGTGTGTGTGTGTGTGTGTGTGTGCGTGCTGGACAAATACTTCTATATATATAAAGTTATTGAAGGATCAGGCAATTATAAGTTACTCTTGTTCTATATTTTCATTTCTAGGAAATCCACCCTTGGTTTTAACTTTTCAGTAGAAATACAATAAATATCAACTGTGGAACTGTGGCTCCCAAAAGTAACTTTTCTATGTTTTGCTCTACGAAGGCATATTTGTGAAGGAAAACTGACAGGTATGCATTACTGAGACATGATAACATATATACCCCCCCCATCCCTATAAATGAATGCAACCTAAATTATTTTCTGACTCAAAATCAAAGCAAGGAAAAGGTTTAATGAAAGAAGACATCATATTCTAAAGAAATTTCACTTACATTCAGTGGTTTCTGTCTGAAAATAAACACATTTAAGATGGAGGGTGAAAATAGCTAATACTTTCGAGGAATTCCATAAAATGAAGCTGTCTTGGATTCATAAGGGGAGGGCTTTCTGATGGCCAGAAAGAGGGTTCCCCCCCCCTCTTTGCAGCTGTCATGGATGTCTGTGACACACATTTTTCTTTTTCTCTATTACTGTCCTGTTTTGCCCATTAGAAATCAACCCAGAAGGACCGGCAATTAAGTGTTGCCGCATGAAATGTGCTCTGCTCAGTCATGACTTACTTCAGGAGATTCCATTCCAGCCCACCCCAGTTTTCTGCTTGTCCTAAGAGACACTCAGCATTGTGGCTCAGTTCTCACTGGGGGATTTTAAAAATCCCCTTCTTTACACCTATTTCCTTTTGGCAGTTTCCTAAACTAGGGCCACCTCAATGTTGAATTTTTTTTTAATCTCAAGTTCTTCTGTCCTAAATATATGATTTGCTAATTTTGGTGAATATTTCAAAACCAACACAAAATGAAAGTTTCACTTTCCTTCACTGGCCAAAATCAATAGGCACAGCTGTCCCCGACATGGAAAGGGCTGTGTTTATCTACCACCCATTGATATGTTAAAGACTGAGACCATCTTAGTAAAAGGTGGATTCAGACTTTTAAGAAATTATTATATTTATTTATATCCCGCTCTTTTCCCAGAACTGGAACCCAGAGCGGCTCACAACGAAGATTAAAATGATACAACACTCTAAGCCAGTCATTTAAGAACATTCTGTTTTAACAAGCCTGCCTGCATAAGAAGGTTTAACCTGCCAACAGAAGGCATATAAGGAGGTGAGGCATTCTGGTCTCCCTGGGTAGGAAGTTCCAGAGTCTAGGGGCAGCCACGGAAAAGGCCCTCTCTCATGTCCCCACCAACTGTACTTGTGATGGGGGTGGGACTGAGAGAACAGCCTCTCCAGAGGATCTCAGGGCCCAGGCAGGCTCATAGAGGGAGATACGGTCTGCCAAATAGCCTAGGCCTGAGCCACATAGAGCTTTATGGGTCATAACCAGCACTTTGAATTGTGCCCAGAAACAAACTGGCAGCCAGTGGAGCTGTTTCAATAGGGGTGTTGTGTGTTCTCTGTAATCTGCCCCTGTTAACAACCTGGCTGCAGCTCTTTGGACCAGCTGAAGTTTTCAAACACTCTTCAAAGGCAGCCCCAAATGAAGTGTGTTACAGTAGTCCAAATGGGATGTAACCAAGGCATGTGCCACCGAGGCCAGATTCGGTGTCTCAAGGAATGGGCTGAGCTGGTGCACAAGTTTTAAATGTACAAAAACACTCCTGGTCACTGCAGAGACCTGGGCCTCCAGGTTCAGAGCTGAGTCCAGGAGTAACCCCAAACTGTGAGCCTGTGTCTTCAGGGAGAGTGTAATCCTGTCTAACACAGGCTGTATCACTCATACCTAGGCCTGGATAGATGTACTTGACATTTCAGTTTTTTCTCACATTTGTTGTTATTTTTCAAAACTCCAAAGTCTTTGCAAAATATTAGAATAGAAATTTGAAAATTTTAGGAAATGATTATAAAAATGAGCTGAAATAAAATTATCCAGAGTGGGGTCATCTAGATTTTTTACCTACATCTCCCATCAGCCACACCAAGCATGGCCAATGGTAAGAAGCAGTAAGAGTAGCAGGCCCAAACATCTGAAAGGCCAAGGTTTCTTCACTCCTATTTTTGTTTGACATCAAGGAAGTAGCTTCTTGGGGCCTTGTGAAAAACAGGCAGCATTAAAAAGAAAGGAAAATATTTTGAAACTGCTTTAAAATAGTAGTGGAATAGAGAGTTTAATTCATTGGTCAGAGTGATATCCCTTACCTATGTGAGCGTTATTTTAAATGTTTGGATTGGATCTTGCTAAACTTACAGATGCCTCTGTGAGTAATGTTGCATGTCCACAGGTCTGTGAAGTATTTAAGAGTATGTTTTAATTAGCCTTAACTTGGCAACATTCTTGAGGTTTAAGCATGCATAGACATAATGTAACTCTCTAGGCCAGAGATGAAGGACGTGGGGCCCTCCAGACGTTATTACACTCCTATAATCCCTCATAGTAGCCCATCCTGGTTGGGGAGGTCTGCCTTTCCTGCTCTTGGTTCCCCAAACAATCATACATTTTCATTCAATTTGTAGTCTGCTCCACCAGTCAACAGAAGATCAGCATGTATTTTGCTTAGGGAAAAAAAAACCACACCAATTTTTTAAAAAAAGGGAATGGACTACTTTTAAATTCCATTAATTTCAGCGATGAGAGTACAAGAAGCACAGAACATTCACAATGAGATCAATGGGAATTAACTTGGGAACAACAGCAACCATACTCTTTGCTTCCTATGTACATATTTGCTGTATCTCAGCTTTCTGAATAATGGTGTAATTCATTTGCCTAAAACAAAGCGATCCTTTGGAGCTAAAAGTGGTGATCTAGTAGCAGTCTCTTAGCACATCTAAGGCCAGTGGATGCTGTTGTCTTCCATATCATTGGGGTGGTAGATCTGGGCTGGATTTTAGTACAGACTTGGCTAGATACTTTGATGTTCAGATGGGATTTCTCAATCCAGCAACATGGGAGCACCAGCTGCCACTATCTAAGGCCCCAAACAGACAGGCCAAAATAAAGCTGCTTTGAGCCAGTTTGGAGGTATGTTGTTTTAATGACACATACCTCTTAAGAGGCCAGAAGCTGCACCAAAACTATGCTCCAGTCCTTAGGACTAGAGTGTGGCTTTGGCATGGCTTCCAGCCTCTTAGGACGCATGCAACATTAAAACAGTATACCTCCAAAGTGACCCGAAGCAGCATTATTTTGACCTGTCTGTTCGGGCCCAAAGTTTGCAATTCTATATAAATGAAACCCATAGGTGGGCAACAACTTAGGACAAACTGAAGTGTCACAAAAGTGCATAAACTTTTAAATTCTCCAGAACTTTTAAGCACAACAGATATATTAAAAAAAACACAGAAAGGGGGAGATGAAAGAAAGGAAATGCAAAGTATTGCCCAGAAGTTGCTGTGGCTAGGACATCTGCAGTGAAACCTAGTCCCAGTGTTGAGATATCAGCTTGATTGATATCTTCTTCCAGATTAATACAAAGAAATGAGAACTCTGATAATAGGGATCCTTGATTATTACTGGTTAGTGCCCCTTCATATGTTTTGCACCCACAGAAAACTCTCATACAGTCCCTATAGAAGCCAGTGAGGGTAGGGGGACGAGGAATGAAGCTGTATGATACTGTAGACAATTGGCTAATAATCATTCAGGTGTGTTGGTGCCTTTGTTGTTGAGGTTATGAGACCCCATGGGTAGGCCTTCTTTTTTTAAAGAAACAATATTCTAAAACTCTTAATGTACTGTCAAGGATTCTCCTTCCATTGAGAAAGGAGGAGCAATGGTCCAGGAACTCAGTATGACTCATCTGTACTGAACCATAGAAGTCTTTTTAGCTTTTTGTGGATTTTTATGTTGAAATATATTCATTTTTTTTAATCCTCTTATGGGCGTAAAATGTGGCTACTATTTCTGGGAATGGCCTCTAAATGCTCCTGAAAAACAGAAATGTAATCTGGTTATACCCCCCTCCAAAACTACAGCAACAAATACAGAAGCCAGCAGCAATATTTACTCTGTCTGGAGGTCTCAGTTACTGATGGGTGTGCAGGTGTGAAGGAATGTTATGTCTTCATTTCTTTAAAGAAAGTGCATGTAATTCAGAGAGCTGCCTACTGGTTAGGGCCAAGCAAGGAAGTTCCTGAGGCAACATGGAGTAGAAGTAAAAAGAGGGTGTACAACAGGGATGGGCAGGAAGGGAACTGGATAGTGTTTTAAAAGGTTCCTCTTGGATCTTTTGCCTCCAGAAGGTTCTCAGATCCTCCTAAATAGCTGATGGCGACATATGATCCAGGATAAACCTTTTAAAACAAAGCCCAGTTCCTTTCCATTTTAAAAAGAGGCCTCTCCTGAGCCTAAAATGGCCCACTCCTATCTCATAGAATCATAGAATCGGAAGAGACCACAAGGGCCATCCAGTCCAACCCCCTGCCATGCAGGAAATCTCAGTCAAAGATCCCCAACAGATGGCCATCCAGCCTCTGTTTAAAGACCTCCAGGGAAGGAAACTCCCGTACACTCCGAGGGAGTCTGTTCCACTGTCAAACTGCCGTTACTGTCAGGAAGCTCCTCTGTCTAGAGAAGGGCCCTGTGCTCCGCAGCTTCAAGTACTGCTCTGGGAGGAGATGTAAAAAATGACTTACATGGAAAAGTTTCCAGTTCAGTTTCTGGGATTCCCACACTTAACTGGGAAAGACCTGTGTCTGAAAGTCTGCAAAGATCCTACCAGTCATTGTGATAAATACTGAGCTTGATTGATTAATATTGAGTTACATGGATAATTCAGCCCTCATGTAGGCAAAAGCTGAGGAGCATGAGGAGTATTTTTCAGTTTGGCTAACACTTACTCTATGGAATCATGGTTTAAGTGGAAGAGCTGTGGATTAAAGGGATGAGGATGGGGTTTAGTAGGGAAAAATTACTTGCAGGAGGCATCATGATTTTAGAGTGAGGTGGACCTTGTAGGAGGTTCCTATGTAATCTAGTTCTGCCACAGAATTGAGAACACAACCTGTCCTTAATAAATCTCTGTTCTTGCCTGACACTGAGCAAAGGCACTAAGTGCAAAGCAGCAAAGGAGGGGCTTGGAAGGAGAGATTTGCTCCACATGCACATTATAGAGCCAAGTGCTAGTGAGAAAATATTTTCAGGAGTTCCTCCTCCCCTGAGGAAACAGCTTAATCAAATAATCCATTTTTATTGGACAAATTGGTTAGAAAAGTAGGATGCTTGGCTCTCCTCCAACACTAATAATGCTATTAACAGGAGACATGGTGGAACGGATGCCAGATTAGAAAAAAAGTGTATGCTTTGATAGACAGAATTTTGTGAGAAAAGGTACATTTCTATTGCAGGAGTTCCTGAAAAATACCATTCCTGGCAGAAAACTGTCAGGAGGAGCATTTCCCTCCTTTTTCTAAATTGCCATTTGAATTAGAAAACCACAGGAGGGAGGAGAACCATCCTAAGGACTTTATCATAGCACCTCCAGTGAATTTGAGCCAAATCGGAAGTTACGCTGATTTTATCACATGGTGTTTCACCTCAAAATGGCTTCCCATTCCTTCCAGTGTTGAATTCAGGCCATTTTTTCCAAATCAGAAGCTTCAGAATTGGAAAAAATGGCAGCCAAAGCAATTTATGGGGCCCGAATTCAACACTGGAAGCAATGGGATGCCATTTTGAGGGAAAAGTCTGTGCGATAAAATCAGCATAACTTCCGAATTTGGCTCAAATTCAGAAGAGGTGAATCAGGCACTGGAGGTGGTGTGATAAAGTTCCTAAATCAAAGATGACCCAGCTATATAGGGATTAGGATTAAGCAGAAGCATCTTTTACCTGCAGAAATGTCCTTCAAATGACAAAATGTCCTTCAAATGCTTGATGTTGCCACCTCATTCTGTCTAATTATAGGGCTGGCCCCATACCAGATTAACATGAATCAACTCAAATTGATGTAATCTGAGGGATTCACCAGAAACAAATCATCCATGCCTAATTTTGGGTGCAGTCCCCCATACAATTTCTTTGGAATAAATCCCATAGAACCTAATAGCACTTACTTTTAAGTAGACTTCTATAGAAAAGCACTGTTACTATCTCAATGAGGTTGCAATGCCATACCCATTTACTCCTTATAGAATATTTAGTATGACATATTTTTAGAAGATCAGTAATAAATGTAAAAAGGAATGTGTTTTAGTGTAAATGTTAGAGGGTATACAACTACTCGATGAGGATGCTGAAATTTCTGAATGTATAAAATAAGATTGCATTTATATCTATATCCATCTATGGCTGCTTCTGCTCTGCAGAAATAATGCAATTTGATGTTGTGTTAACTGCATGGCTCCATTCTATGAAATCCTAGGATTTGTAGTTTGTTGTGACACCAGAGCTCTCTGACAAAAAAGGCTAAATATCTCACAAAACTTTGAATCCCAGAATTCCATAACATGTAGCCATGACAATTAAAGTGGTTTCAAACAGCAATGCAGATGCAGCCTATATCTCTATCTATCACTGGTTTTCTATATGCTTCAGGTTTTAACTCCCAGAATCCCAGATTATTGGCTTCTCAAGGGCCAAAGGCTACTGCTTTATAGATCTACAATCATAGATTTTGAGTTTTCTTTACTTGATGTGCTTCAGATTTAGGAGATTATCGCACACCTTTTTTCCCCTGATCTGGGCATGGGCTCGGCACAGACTTAAATGTGTGAAAATGGATTTTATTGCACACTTCCGTGTCTAACTCAGCTACATTGCGTACCCGATCCAGACTCCTGGCATACTTTTCGAATGAACCATACTTTCCCATTCTTTGAAAAGTATGCTAGGAGTCTGGATCGGGTAGGCGATGTGGCTGAATTGGGCATGGAGGCATGCAATAAGATATGCTTTCACACATTTAAATCTGTGCCCAGCCCATGTCTGGATTGGGTGAAAAAAGGCATGCAATAATCTCCTAAATGTTTAATTCCATTTTAAAAATAGATTAACTTTCCATCTGTAGCACAGGGTCATGTACAATGATTTGGAATGAAACAACTGAGTCATTGTTTCCTTTGACCCAAATTAGAGTTTTTGTCTTATTACAAGGGGAGGGGTAATATTTGTAGAATTTCTGGTATTTTGTATATATGTGCTTTCTAGGGAGAGTGACCACACTCCCAAGGGACCAAAATGGCAGCACCCCATCTCCCTGGCCGCTTACCTTCCCCAAGAGGGTCCTATTGAAGAACTGGCAGCACTGTGGATATTCATAGTTTTCCCACTTTCTCAAGGGCCCTATGCTCCTAACCCTCTCAAATGTGCAGGGTTCTTCTTGCTGTTAATTTCCTTCTGATTTCACTCTCTCCATTCCTACACCCAATTTATAATTTCCTTCTGATCTCTCTGTCTGTAATCCTGTCCCAAACCACAGATATACAGACACTCTCACTCTCTAAAATCTGAATTTTTGGATAATGATACCTCTTGCACCTCATGAATTGGGTGATAGTCCATAAAAACTCAGCAATAAATGTGTCACTTGTTAAGGTGCCATATAATTCTTTGTAGCCATGCAGATCTACAGTCTACTTAAGTTAACCAGTAACCACTACAGCAACAGCTACACATTTGAATGGCACTTGTCAGAACTGAAGGCCATTGAAAGCTTACTGCTGTATTTTCAGGGCACACATTTTGATCGCCAACAAAAAATACAAATAAAAACACTCCTCCTGTTTGAAAGTTTTCCATTCAGCAGCCATCCAGGGGAGTAGATTACCCAAGTGGTGCTAAAGAAGACAGAAAGCTGTTCCTTGTGTTTAAATTTGAATGGCTAAGGGTTCTGCAAGCTCTTTCCAAAAGAGAAACAGTTGCTTATAGAGGTGACCAAACACATGCTCCATTCAGAGAGCCATTTGCATTTCAGTAGAACAAGGTGTTACTTGTACATTTATGATAAGCAATTTGCTTACCAGGAGAAAAAGAGGAAAGGTCTGTTAATTCTGGGTAGTAAGGACATGTAAAATAGGAGATTTAGCTGTTGAACAGGCTTTCCAAATCCTCATCTCTGAATAAGATGACAGCTTGGAATCCCCATGGAGTAGAGATTTGCTTTTCTGGCACTGTTAGTATAAGGAGACTCCCATACAACGGATTCAGAAAGAGAAGCATTTAAAGAAGGAAAAACACAGCCTCTTGATAAATATTTAAGCTACTTTCTAACACACACACGTATACACACAACCTATTCACAGGCAACAAAAAGGGTGTAATGTTTTGATTTAAGCTACCAAGGCTAAAATATGCAAATGTTTATTGGCACAGGGCATCACGCTGCGCAGCAGCCATTTTCTAGCTGAATCAGATGTAAATTGAGGTCAAAGGTCTGCAAAAGGTCTTTGCCTAACTTGACCTGCCTTCAAAAAACCTGTGATTTAAAGACTAGAAAGAGAGAGAATCATTTTTAGTTGGAAAAAGGAAGTGTTACATAGGGGTTTTTTTAAATGATGGAACACAGCTATAAGATTTACACAGTTACATACAATTGAGAATAAATGGTAACCAGATTTTTGAATTCAAATAATTTATATTCAAAATAATAATGTTCCTTTGTTTGTTTTAGGAGCCATCATATGCAGACACATGAACAATTACTTCATAATGGATTGTGTTTGGTCATGTAATGCTGCTAAGCATTCATTAAAAATGAAAAAAGAAAGAGTGTTTCTTCGTCTTTAGGCAGGGCATTATTTTCAGGGCTAAGACATAGGTAGCAGTTAATGGTGAATAAGGAGCTGAATGTGCAGAAAAACACCGGGAAGAAGTTGTAACTGAAGGAAAATCCCAGTCCAGATGGCAAGCTTTTGATAGAGTGCCTGCCCAGCAAAGACTACTTCACATGAAACATATTGGCTTCCTTTGAGAATATTATGCAGCTTGAACTATTTGTTTTCTACACCTAAACAAGTATTTAAGAACACAGAATACAATTTTAAAGCATTATTATAGTGGCAAGTGACAAGTAGTTACACACACAGATTTCTGTTAACACCTCACATCCTTACCAGCTCATCAGCTGCTTGGCCACACATAGCTATAGGCATAGGGAGACAGAGTATGCAACTGATGAGCATGAGGTGAGGTGAGATGGTCTCCCCTTATATTAATAATAATAATAATAATAATAATAATAATAATAATAATAATAATAATA
>NC_056527.1:41792129-41853729 GCF_019175285.1 Sceloporus undulatus | reverse complement strand
CTTATTTATATATACCCCGCTCTTCAGCCAAGGCTATCAGAGTGGCTTGTTGGGCTGAACCAAACTGGGGACTGGTAGGCTGAGAGTACTTCACTGCCAGTAAGATGCTTTATTCAGCATTTTGAAACCTGGCCCCCCTCCAGGTAGTTTTGGACTACAACTCCCATCAGACCTAGCCAGCATAGACTTTTCCTCAAGATGAGAAAAATGTCTTAAAGACTTCAAATGAAAGGTGGGTCAACAATACAGGAAACGAAAGCCTCCTCCTTCTAGCCCTGGGAATTCTTGATCACCATACACAAAAGTCTGGTAAAATCTCCTATTCATCAGCTTCCTTCCTTAGAGGACGTCTGATGGTATAACAACCAATGTGTGGAATTAGATGTGCCTCCCCCATACCCCTTACAGTCAGGAAAAAGGAAAGAAAAATAGTTTCTTGAGTCCTAGGGAGGATTAAGCTTGGGTTGCTTTAAAAAATACAACAGCTTTCCCAATGCTGTATGACAAAATGGTTTTGAAATGAGGATTTTGAAAAGCAGTGTATGATATGACAAGAAGCCAGCTGTTATGAGGGAGAAGGAGAGGAGGTGAGAGAGAGAAAGGAGGAGAGTAAAAACAAATAATGGACTAGTATAAATCCTTCTTCTGAGCCTAAGGAATTATTTGGATCCCAGCCCATGCTAGTCTCTGGACACAGATCTACAACATCTTGGCTCTAACCACAGCAGAACTTTATCCAGCTTTTTGGAACTTATAGCAACTTATAACAAAACAGCCTAGTGCAAATTCTTATCACCTGGTCTAGTACACTTCACATACTACTCTTAGAGGGATGTGTTTGCAAAATGTTTGATAGGTTATGCATAGATGGGAAAAAATGTAAAGTATAAATGCAACAGAAATGATTTTACAAATGTACGTATGATGTATTGTCCAGGTACAATTATCATGGATTTGTCGCAGCCTCTCCAATATATTCAGGGCCAGCTCTACCATTAGACAGAATAAGGCAGTTGACACAAGTGGAAGATGTTGAAGGGCATAGAATGAACAAAGCTCTATGTGCTACATGGCCTGCTCTGTAATTCTAACCTACTGTTCTCAGTTGTAGTCCTGTCACCACTGTTGAAGAAAGACCCAACTTGTTGACTTGTCAGATTTGTACATGGATTCAGGCTGGTCTGTCTGTTCATGTGTTATGGGACACTCAAGTCCTTTGAGAATAAAATATTCTGGTCTGGTGTATGTTTAGTAGCAAACATGGATTTGAAAAAGCATGAGGTATGATATCACTATCAGGCTTTACCAGCACTGCATTGGCTTAGGTTGAGGCCTAACTTAAACCTTGTCCCTGGACCAGTATTTCTTTGGGATACTGGACATGGGCCTATAAGTTAATGTTTTAGAATAAGGTCTTTGAAGAAAGAACCATAAGGGTTGATGTATAAATATGGCATTTATTGTAACACTAGGAAATTTACCTGGTGCTGCCTAAGTACATGTTGATGGGTTTGTTTATTATTTGAATTAAACAAAAGTTTTATTGGTAATATCTACATCACATGAAATACTATGCAAAATGAACCCAGGTTAGCCCATTTGATGATCAGTCCATACTTGCTCAAAATATTTAGGATGTCAACCTATATAAATGCTTGCTTAATGCCATTTACACACAGTTAAGTCCATGCAGTATGACAGAGTTAACCCATAATATTTATGCAAGTGATTTAGACCTAAGTAATTGTTTGGAATCCCCAGAGTTGCTTGGAATGTGGCTTGCTTGAAAGTCAAATGCTTTAAATCAGTACTTTGTCAAATATTTTTTGCTATAATTTAAAGCGATTGGCCATCTATCTGTTAATGCAACACAAATCCATTGTATTCGATTACAGAATCACCAAACTTGATGTGCCATCTAATGGGACCAGCACAGAGTATAGTATTCTATGTTCAAGCATGTGGATTTGTGTAGCATTAACAGACAGATGCACAAACACTTTAAATTGTAGTGCAAATTATTTCACAAACAACTCTGCTACCCTACATAGACTTAACTGTGCATAAACTGCATCGAACATATAAGTGTTTACTTCTAAGTAGACATAAAAAGAATCTTTAGAGATTAATAGGGGTATTTTAATATGTAATAATTTTCTTGCTCTCAATATACTGTCAGCAACCCTGGGTGACATAACTTCTTGAAGCATTTTGTCCAGTGATGTACAGCAGGGTTCAGGAACCAGTGGCTTTCCAGATGCTGCTAACTACAACTTCTATCTTGCCTCACCACTGACTAGGCTAGCTATGACTGATGGGCATGGAAGTCCAACAACAAATGAAAGCTTCACATTCCCCACCACTGACCCACACAGGTCACAGGGCAAATATATATAATTCAACAGTCTGTAAGTGTAGATCCTTTGTAATTTATGTGGCATTCCTGCATCCCAGCTGTAATGTCATGGATTGTGACTTTGTTCTGGTAGAGATGAGTGTGTCCTATACTAGGCATTTATTTGATAGTTAGGTGAGATTTGGGTTTGGGCAGTAAGTCACTGTTCAGTGCTTTTCCAGTGAAGTCTGACAGTTTCAGTATTAACGTGAAGCCGCTGTTCACCTTTATGCTTTTAGGCTAGTCATAGATGACATTTTTTTCCAGGCCACACACAGGCATCGTTTTCAATTCTGGCAAGAGGCACTCAAGCAAGCTCATAAATTACGCCCATAAATATTTAGTGAACTCATATGTGTGGTTTTTGAAATAAAGTGGAGGAAAACCTGGGCCTGAGGAAACAAGACAGTTCTGAAGGAAAGCAATTTATATTTTGAACGGGCAAATGGGGAGGGTCCCTTTTTAAGCCGCCTGTAAAAAAGTATTTGGATGCTTAAAGCAGATCAGTTTCTTTCTGCTAATACACTAATATTATTATAATTCCATAATATAGTGTAATGATATACTACAGTATAATTTACTAATCCTATAAAATAACAGAGAATTCAGTTCTCTAAATGTAGAGTCTAATACAGCCAAAATTGCACAACTTTAGGGTGATATGGAGCTTTAAGTGGCCTAGGGAATGAGCTTGGAAAGGTTACTTCTTTGGACTGAAATGCTGACTGAGGGATTTTGGTAGCTGAAGTCTAAAGGGTATCTTTTTTGGCTAGGGGGAATAGGGTTGCTATAAGTAAAAAACAACTTGAAGGGACACAACAATTCTCCCACAAGGAAAGATTGTAGCTTTGTTGGGCAAGACTGCATATGGGGTGAGTCACGATTTGGAATACCACAAAACTGTTGTTTTATTAGGAAATGCCTAAAATGTGATCACTGAGGCACAGCTTTCTTCAACATTCGCTCTACAGTTAAAGAATAATAAAAAAAGAAGCAAAACCAAAAAGGAAATAAATTGGCTGGTATCCTGCATTGTTGGACATAAGTATGAATATGGAGTTCTGTTGCAGCTATGTCTGAAGCTTCCCCATCCCCAAATATGTTACCTTTTTAGCCAGGCAATGCCCCAATCAAAGGGTTTCTGAGGCACTGCAGATCAGGGCACTGGGAAATGATGTATGTAACACTCTCCCAATTATGGGACTTATTGACAACAGGGAATAGTGACCCCTAGGAATCCTGTTGCTACTGCTTCTCTTGATGTGCCCTATAACTAGTAGAGTGTTGCAGACATCATTTCTCACCACTCCAGTCTCCAGTGCCTCAGAAACCTTTCAACTGGAATACTGTTTGGCTAAAGATGCTGGTTTGGTGGAGTAGTCATGCTGGGCCATTTATGACCATAAATGTGAATCCTAAAAGTTACAAGATCTTAAGTCCGGTTTATGATTTAATAACTACTGAATGGGATGCCAGCTATAGTGCTCATAACCTTTTTGTCCTTTGGTCCTACGCTTTGTACAAATCTTTGCACTCTTCCACCAGATGAACATAAGATGGGTTTAACTCTCTCTCTGTTGTTTTGCTGTGTTGGCAAACTGTATAAACACTTTGATGCAGTTTACCCTAAACCCCTGTACAAATTCTTTTTTTTCTCCCTATTTTCTCTTGGCTTTTTAAAAATTCAGTTTAGAAATGTGTGAGGTAATCTTAAAATGGTGTGTGTGTGTGTGTAAACATATATGGGGGTGTTGCATAAGCATGCAGAAAGGAGTAATGTGTGTGCCTAGTGGGGACCTTGTCAAATCCCAGCCATGGAAGAGTTCAGAAAACATGTGTGATCAATTTCCATGGTGGATTGATAAGCAGCACTTGTTGCCTCAGGTAAAAGCTAAAATGCATGCACCAGTGAAAATAATCACGTCTCTGTCTCAAGGCAGATGTATATTCGGCTTAGGGTCTCTGTATTATTTTCAGATGTCCATGCCTTTGCACACATTCAAAGAGTGAAGGGGATTGATGCATAGCTTCAAGATTGTATTTCAAATGGAGACCTTTGAAAGGGCTATGGAAAGCCTTCCTCTCCCCGCATTTCTTCATTCCCAGAACAGAATTGACAAATGATATGCCTTGCCATTAAATTATTGTTCAGTAAATATGCATCCAGCCACATGTTTTACAATACAAAGTGATAGCAAACAATAGAGAACTATGGAAAATACAGTTTAAAGCAAGTTCCCATTTCTCCACCTATGTCTTAGAAAGGGCTGGCCGCAGTATTAGTTAGAGCAAGGCAGCTGGCTTGAGCAATATATATTTGGTGTCATGAAAGGGCAGAAAATGGTTAACTATTTAATTGGTTATAATTCTATTTCTGCTGCTATGGGAGGGGAGGCACTCAGGGAGTGAGTTTCCTCCAGGTGCCAAACAGCTTATTGCCCTTGGATATTATGTGATGTAGAATGGGTACCATTTGTAGCTCTGCTTCAGGAAGCAAAATATCCTGGGACAGCTTTGGGGGCATCTCATGCCACAATACAGCACAATGATTCCATGTTAACTGCCATGGTTCTGTTTGATGGAATCCTGGGATTTGCAGTGCTGGAGAGGCCATTTAGAATTTTCACCTGGAGAGCTCTAGTGCTTCACCAAGCAACAAACACCAAGATTCTGTGGAATGGAACCACACAGTTAAAATGGAATTGTTGTGCCATCACTGTGTTATATGAAAAGATCCAAGATATTCTCTTCTGGGCTGCTCATTCTAACAAATTATGCATTGTGCTGTACTATGATGGCGGTACTACCATTACACCTACATCATTTAAGCAGAGCAATGCATGCCCATGTCCAACACCTGCTGGAGCAATGGCCTAGCTAAGCTTTTTCACTGATAACTTATTTGATCTTGGCCAGGGGTAAGAAACTTTTGACCCTTCACATTGCTGTAAATTCCACAGTTCCTTGCATTGGCTAAGAAGCTAGCTGGGTCTTCTTGAAGTCCCAAACATTCAGAAGACCAAAGGTGCCACACTCCTAGTTTAGATCTTTCCCAATGGTGATTAGGAATGGTCTGTGATATGTTAGGCCGGGCACCTAACCCCACTTGAATGGGCAAGTGGGGAGGGCCCCTTTTTAAGCAGCTTGTTAAAAAAAAATTTTTTTTTTAAATTATTGTTAGCTCAGACTAACAAGATGAAATAATCACTATTTTGGGGTGAGATTAATAGGAACAGTCAAAGAAGGAGCAGTGGGAAGAATAGCCAGGAAGGGGGCATAAGAGAAATGTTTGTGTGGCTTGTACTGTCAACTCCCAGTATCCACTACCCAGTGCATCCACCTCATCCTGCTTAATTGTAGTTCATCCCTCTAAACAAAATGTTAGACACTTATTCCCATCAAACACCATGAGTAGGAATTATGGGGTCTCTGGGCCATATGCAGCCAGGGAAACTTTGTTCATCACTTGCTCCCCCCCAACCTTCCTGGTACCCACCTATCAGAAAAAAAGGGCTTAAAATGGAGAATTGAACCTCCAGAAGCATCCAGGTGGCACAATTCTCAATTTAATTGCAATGGGGAGGATGGTGCTGAAAAAGGTCTGAAACATCAACAGAGAAAAATTGGAAGTAACCAGAACTTGAATTCTAATTTCAGGAAAATGGTGGTGTGCAGCCCACAGAAGTCCAAAGGTGATTGAAATAGAACAAGAATGGACCATAACCTCTTTGCAGTTGCCCACCTCTGCCCATGTCTTTCCCTTCAAACTTTTATCTGAAAAGAAGAGGATTTACAGTATTGTGTAGTTACTACATACATAAAGAGCCAATGAGGTGTGTGTCTGTGCGTATGTGCCTTCAATTCACATGTCAACTTGTGGCTATCCCATTAATTTCATATGGTTTTATTAGGAAGGAATACCCAGAGGTGGTTTTACTAGTTCCTTCCTCTGTAATATAGTCAAAGCACCTGGTATTTGTTGGTGGTTTTCCATCCATGTACTAACCTAAGCTGACCTTGCTTAGCTTCCAAGATCAGATGAGATCTGGTCCATTTAGGATATTTAAGCCAACAATGGGATTGTTCCCACTATGACAAGCTCCGAATCCTGATTCGATGTATATGCTCCTAGTTTCTACTGGATATTGATTCTGATCCTCATTGAATCAATTCAATGAGAAATAAAACGGAGCAAATGCAAAAAGCCTGTTTTTTTTTTTTTGTTAGCAGCTATTTTGAGGTTCTTTTAAGAAGAATCGGTTCTGACATGATTCCTAACAGTGGGAACACCAGATCAGAACTGATTCTTTCTGAGGGGAGGGACAAATGGCAGAGGGGTGACGTTTCGACAGATCCACCATTTCACCCCCTTACAGCGCTGCCTGTGTTCTTATGTGTTTTTTAAAAATAAATAAAATGGAAAAAATATGTGATTGTTTGATTTTGTAACTACTTGCAAGGCAAGTAGTTGCAATATCAATCAATCCAAAATTCTATATTTTATTTTGTATTTTTTTAAAAAACAACAACATTGTCCTCCCCTTCATCCTCATCCTCCTCCATTCCCTCAGTGCCTTCGTTCCTTCCCCCCTTGGCTTCCCTGGTGCCTTTCTTCCTTCCCTGCTTGTCTCCCCCAGTGCCTTCCTTCTTCCTTGCTTGGCTTTCCCGGTGCCTTCATTCCTTCCCTGCTTGGCTTTCCCGGTGCCTTCATTCCTTCTCTGTTTGTGTCCCCTGGTGCCTTTGTTCCTTCCCTGCTTTGCTTCCCTGCATGGCTTCCCTGGTGACTGCTCGCTGTCCTCGGCCTTGGCTCTCTCTCCCCACTGGCCTCCTCACTGTCCCCGCTGGCCTTGGCTCTGCCCCCCCCCCCCCCGCTTGTGCTCCATCAACAGCTTCCCCCATGAAGACACCCCCCCCCATTTTAAGTGGCATAAAAAAGAGGCCCTTTTATAGTGAGAACGAGGGATCTTTTGAAATCAGTTATAGACATGGAGCAGCTCAGAATCACAACCCGTGTTATTCTGCCAATGGGAATGAGACCGATGTGGTGTAAAGCATTGCTATTCAGAGTATTGGTATGTGCTGGTTTATGAGCCATCTGCATTGAGCCTCCAGTAAAAAAAGAAAAGAAAAAGAAATAGTTGCAGCCAACAGGCAGAAATTTGGTACCTTGGAACCACAGAGGAACAATTTGTGCCTTCAGATGATTCTAGCTTATGGTGACTCTATGATAAGAGTTTTCTTGGCAAGGTTTTTTCAGAGGAGGTTTGTCGTTGCCTTCCTTATAGGCTGAGATTGCATGACTTGCCCAAAGTCACCCAGGATATTTCCATGACTGAGGGGAAGTTTGAAACCTAGTTTCCCAGAGTTCCAGTCCAACACTTAAACCACTGCACCACACTGGCTCAGGGGAACGTTGTGAGAAAAAATGATTTTCCTCACAGTAGATAGCTTGAGAAGCACTAGGCAGAGTATTGGCCTGGGACTTGAGAGATGCAGGTTCTGCTCCCCACTGAGCCATAAAACCCACTGAATGACATTGGGCCAATTGTTCCCTTTGAACCTGAGGTTACTAGGAGAATAAACCTGATAAGATAGGAGTTTATCAAACAGGACAGGAGGCTCTCAATTTCAAAAGAGAAGATAGCGAGGTCAATTCGAAAATTCACGCAATTACGTGATTACTTATCACACCTTAAATTTTCTGTAATGGCCTCCCTGAACGCGATCCAGATTCTGTGCAAAGTAAGCCATCACATCAGTGGGTTCTTAATTGTGAATTGGCACCCTTGCGCATGGTCAGTGAGATTCCAGATGACTGGAGCATAGCTTATTTAGGTGAGTGAGAGAGAGGAACCAAGAAACCCCACAATTTTCAAAAGAGATTGGAGGGAGGGGGCAGGAAGAATGGTTGAAAGAACATGCTCTATTCACATTAAAACGAGCATATATTCACTCCTGTCACATTAAAACATGAATATAATGGTTATCCAATAGCTCCCGGTCCATGTCTCTTCATTAGCAGGCAGCAGCCCCCCCCACAGCAATGCTGAAGGAAAAGTGGAAGCAAAATTGAAGCGGAATTGCAGCATGGCTTCATGGGAACCTCCCCTTCCAGATTGGGGGGGGGGAACCAGGACCAAAGGAGACATGCACATCACACCAAACAACAGTGCACTGAGTGCGAAGTTGCCTAGGAATAGGGTTTGTGACTTTGCTAGTTCACTGAATTTACTTAACTGTGGATTGACACGTCATTGCGTTTGGAGTGCATTCGGACTGCCAGCAATCGCGTGTGGTAACCTTTCACACAATAAAGTGAATACGCATGATTGTGTTCAGGATGACACTGGATTATACTTCCAATTTCAGTTGTGTGATATCCTCCATAGAGTACCATGTGCACTGCCTTCAGCTCACTGAAGGAAAGATTTGGTAGTAAGGTAACTAGTAATAAATGTAACTAATAAAGAAATATATAATTTTCCAACAATGGGCATATATCTGGATTGGCTGAGCAAAATGCAAATGTACCGCTTGACTGAATTTAAGGATTTCTTTTAAGAAATTTCTTTTTCAGATTCCTCCTTCAGCATGCATAATGGTCAGAGAAATATATGTCAAACTCGTTTGCTGATCTGTAACTGAATATTATTTTCCCCAGGCCATTCAGTGAAAGACAGGAAAAACCCTCTTATCATCAAACCATGTTAAAACAGTACTTTCAACTTCAAATGTTTGCTCACTCAAGCCTGCAATTGAATGTCTTTCCTACACTAATAATATTTACAAATACCAAGCTGTTTTTGAGGCTGTATGTTTGCTTTGTCACTTCCTTGACAGCATGGGCAAACTGAATTGTCAGAACAATCTGTAAGCATCATGTGAACAGAAAACGAACATTTACAATTTTAGAGTTTGATTAAATATATTCTAATGAACCTTTCATAGATTTAAATCCACTTGACATTTACTCATACTGCTACTTGCGGGAAAAGCAAACTTACTTGTATCCCAAATGAATTGATTTTTCAAATAGAAAATCAGGATGCAGAGAATTTATGTCTCCTATAATGTCCCTCTAAAATGTATTTGCCATGTAGACAAGAAAAATTTATCTACCTAACTCATTTGAGTAAAGTCGACAGGAGCCAAATGGAAAGCCTGGAGCAAAGTCATAATGTTGAAACTTATTTAAATTTAGGAGCTGTTTGCATTTTATGGTAACGGTATAGTCAATCATATTTATCTTTAAAGAACAGTATAGCTCATGTTGACGTTATGATGGTGTGTATTAATAGGTTAAAATCCTTGGTCAGTCAATGGAGATTGAAGCTACAATGTGCAATGCTGCCATATTCCAAAAATAACAGGTCCAGATTATGAATTTTCCTTGCTCAGAATGCCCAGATGGGTTGCCCTGAAAATCTGAGTACATCTTTCTTCAGCTATGAGAACATCTTTAGTCATGTGAGGCCTACGAATCCTGATTTTAAAAGAAAGGCTATCTGTTGTTGGATGCTTAGAGGGTGTGCTGTGGCTGTGTTGCAGGAATTGCCTCTTCCCATTTAACAGGAAATGCATGTAGAGATGGCTGAGGTTTGGTGAATGCTGGTAGGCTGCTGGTGACGAGGAGAGGGCCTGGTGGGGTGGGAAGTGATCAGTTCAGCAGGAAGTGATCAGTTGAGGAAGTGATCAGTTCAGCAGATACTTGATAAAAAGGATGGGGGAATCTCACATTTTTGTTGTCTCCTCTTTTAATTTTTTTTTCATGTTTGAAATTCTTTCCAACCCAAATGCAATTCATTTGCTCATTTTGATAAACATAACAAAATTCTCCCCCATTCTCCACCAGCCAAATTCAAGGAGAATCAAAACATGGAGATAACCATCCTGTATCTGTCTGCCATTCAGGTATTAAAACATGAAGAGCCTCTCACAAAAAGGAGGGGCCAATCCTAATCTAGCACAGACACAGTTGAATACAGAGGTTCCAAGTCAGATATATAAGGGGGGGAAATGACACAATACATACAGTTGTGTTTTTAAGCCTGATTGCATGAATCAATCGATTTTGGTTTTTCTCAGATCATATTATGTATACACACACACACACACAATTTTGATGATGCTATGAATGATGATGATGATGATGATGATGATGATGATGATGATGATGATTAACCTTTATTTATAAAGCGCTGTAAATTTACACAGGGCTGTACATACAATCTTTTAATTAGGTGGTTCCCTGCCCTCAGGCTTACAATCTAAAAAGACACGACACAAAAGGAGAAGGGAGTAGTGGTGGGAAAGGGGATGAGGGCCAGCAGTTCTTCTCTACCTCCGAGGCCTGGACCAAGGCAGATGGACGGGAGGGAGGGCTTGGCTTCTTAATGGATGGGTAAACTTCTTCCAGGGAGGCCTGTTGGAGTTAGCCTTCCTCTCTAGTAGGATAATACGTATAAAATACATAGCAATACAGGAAATGATTCAATAAAACAGGCAACAAAAGAACATCAAATAGCAAGTGACAGTTATGCAATGCCTGGGAAGGCTTCTCTGAACAGGATGGTCTTCAACTCTGTTTTGAAGCTGATTAAAGAAGTGATGGCTCTTGCTCGCGGGGGAAGAAGGTTCCAGGAGTGAGGGGCAGTGAGTGAAAAGGGGAGAATCCGAGATGGGGTAGAGGAAATCCTGTCTCAAAGCCCCCACTATCCTCTACCTCTCTGCTTGGGTCCTGTAGGCTCAGGCCCATGGTCTCCCTGATTCATCTGGCATATGATATTCTTCTCTTTCTACTGCCCTCAACCTTTTCCAGCATCCTTGTCCTTTCTAATGAGTTGTATCTTCTCATGATGTGGCCGAAGTATGACAGCCTTAATTTAGTCATCTTGGCTTCCAGGGAAAGTTCAGGCTTGATTTGTTCTAGAACCCAATTGTTTGTATTTTTGGCTGTCCACAGTATCTTCATCACTCTTCTCCAGTACTAAATGTCAAATAAATTAATTTTCTTCCTGTCTGCTTTCTTCACTGTCCAGCTTATATGAGCATACAAATAATTTTTAGTAAATTTAGTAAACGAGATTCTTTCCCCTTCCTAAATCAGGGTGCTGGGTGTTTCTTGGAGGCATATTGTGGTTCCCATGAGGCCATATTTTCTTCTGAGGAGTCAGAAGACCACTTGTCTACTGTGGAACCTAGAAGAAGATGGGCCCCACTTACCTCTGTTCTCAGAGTTTAGGATTTCATCCTAGGAGATTATCGTACAGCTAAAGAAAGCGTCTTACCGCTGCCAAATTCAATCTTCATTCGGGCTGTATGCTGGTGTTATCACATGGCTTTTCTCCTCAAAACCACCATCTGAGACAGCTCAGCTCCAATGCAGGTCTCTGAACTCACTTCAGAGACCATTTTTCAAAGTCAGGAGCTTTCTGTTTTATGAAAAACGGCCACTGAAGTGACTTCAGGAACCTGTGTTGTTGCCGGGCTGTGCCCAGATGGCAGTTTTGAGGAGAAAAGCTGTATGATAACACCAGTGTACAGCCTGAACGAAGATTGAATTCGGCAGTAGTAAGACACTTTATTTAGCTGTGCTATAATTTCCCTAGAGACTATTGTATGTGCATTTTACTGTTTTAGCCTTTAAATCCACTGAGTTTCATTGTGAACTGAATAGCAAAATATAAAATGAAGTAATTAAATTAAATTATTGAAGTAAAAATACTTCCAGTGTTTAACTATTCTGCTTTACGATCTTAAAATTACTTCTTTCCGTGTTTGTGTGTGTGTGTGTAATTTTGAATGCAATTTAAACCCTTTTTCAATTAAAAAACATTCACATGCATGTAAAAATAAATCATGTGTTCCCAACTTAATAGCTGTATTTCTAAGGTATATGTGCATGTCATTGAGTATGAAGACATTATTTACCTCCTGTCTTAAAGCAGATTATTCACAGAATTGCTAACTGATTTAACCATATTTACAAAATCAGATTAATCTGAAGTTATACCCAGATATGCATGGTGTGAGTTGTGATCCTATTCAAAAAAATATACTCATTACTACATTTTGTTTATCCCAGAATATTTGCTGTCAGTTCCTGATACAATCAAAGACTTTTTATACCAGTTCTCCAGATCAGTTTCTTTTAACCCAGTATAACAGGGGTAGGCAACCTGCGGCCCGCAGGCCGGATGTGGCCCAGCAAGGCCTTGGGACCGGCCCCAGCCCGGTCCTGCCGCCAATTGCCGCCGGGGCCTTTGGCGTCTTGCGCGAGGGGCATGGTGGGGCAATTGTCTAAAGAAGCCTCAGAAACATACATTTATCTTAACATTTTTAAAAAAATTGGCAATTTTTTTTGCGTGTCCTCCATTTTTTATTTAAAAAGTGCCCTCCATTTGAAAATTTTGTCCTACATTTGTCCCGGTTTATTTATTTATTTAATTTTTAAAAAATTATTTAATTATTTATTTTTTGGCTTCGGCCCCCCAGTTGTCTGAGGGACAGCAACCTGGCCCCCGGCTCAAAAGGGTTGCCTACCCCTGCAGTATAATATCAGAAAGAACGGGTACAAAATCTGGGACTTTTAAATCTGTCCATATGTGCCCTTAGTGTGTCCCACTGCTGGGAGAGGGCTGGACACCACCTTGCTCTCTGATGCTTTGACAATGGCTGTATTGTGAGTGGGCAAGCAAGGTAGGATTTTGAAGGCTAGCCTTGAGAGATGTTACAACTACATCTCAGCAGCTATGTCTCCCATTGCAGGATCTGAGCCTTTAAGTTTAGCTTTTCTTCATACTGTCCTACAACCTAATTTGAGTCTTGCTAGGAGAAAGATAAAGTTATGACCTATTAAAGAACTGGGTTACTGAAGCCAGTACTGCTGGAAGACCAAGGGAAAACTGCTGATTCTAGCAATGTTTAAAGAGAATAAAGATTTGTGGATTCACTCCCTCCCATTAAAATGCACACTGATTCTCCCACCTCCAGCTTGCCACCATCTAGAATTTGTTAGGTGGGTCCTTGGTATTTGCTAGGGTTTGGTTCCAGGAACCTCTACAGATACCAAACTCCATGGAGGCTCAAGTCTCATTAAATATAATGACATAGTAAAATGGTGTCCCTTATGTAAAATGGCAAAATCAACATTTGATTTTTGGAATGTATATAACTTAAACATATTTTCAAGCCATGGATGCTCAAAGTCAGTGGATTAAAAAATCCATGGAACTGAAGGGTTGACTGTAATGTTCTTTAATGAAGTCAAGCATTAAGGACTCTGTTTCCTTTTTAAAAAATCATGATAAAGAAATGCAGGTTGGGTGTGTAAAAGAAAAATATTACTCTTGATGGAGTGGGGGAAGCTCTGACTCACTTAAGGTTATATATTTTTCCCCTAGAAAAACACCGCCAATGATGTCATAGCAGCTGCTGATTGCCTGACGGACAGCTTCCGCAGAGCGACATGAGGCCCTTTGGTGTTCATGTCAAGAAGACTGGCAGTTGAATGACACCAATGAGAGCTGGGCTGTGTTCCCTCTGGGAATGCTGCCCTAATTGATAGACAGAATGCAAAGAGAAAGGCTGTCTTTGAACCTGAAAAGAATCTGCTTTTTCTCTTCTTCTCCCCCCCCCCATCCTGTATCGCCCCACTTTTCTCTATAGCCTATGCCCCCACTTTCCACAGTTCTCTTTCATGCCTCCTTTTTAGGGAGTATCACTCTTTATTTATTTATTTATTTATTTATACAAACCCACCCACCCCTGCCCCCCCCAAAAGGTGTTTTGTTCTGCAGCAGCTTCTGAGCTTAATGGAACTGAATGACTTTTCCCCTTCACAATCTGTCAGTCAAAAGCCCAAACTGCAGGGCTGCTAAATGAAGTCCTTTCAGAGCTCGATGGGGGAGGAATGTGTCAGTTATCCAACAGACCCTGTTGTGTTTTAATCTGTCAGAGGGGTGATAGGGGAGAGCAGCCGGGCAGAGCTAGGGCACATTCCCAGCAGCAGTGAAGGGGCCCTGAGAAATCCAGGTGGCAAAGCCAAAAAAGCCGACCAATTGCAAACATTCTTAAGGTATTGAGCTGGGAGCCCCCAGGCACTCTGTTTTACAATCAATGATGGGGTGTTTGGGCAAAGTTTCAGCAAAAAGGTTTCATTCTATGAATCTGAAATACAAAGCCAGCCTTGAGGGCCAAGTTAGTACCATGTGTAAGTCATGGTTTTCAAATTAAAACACTGCACAGCCTCTTGGCTTACAAACACCGGAAACAGGAATGCTTAGGGTGAGTTGCATTTATAAGTTAGTTCCAATTTCAGAAAGAGCCAGCATGGCATACTGGTTTGAGCACTGAACTATGAATCTGAGACTCTGGAGATCAGGGCTCGAATCCCTGCTCAGCCATGGAAACCCACTTGGTAAACTTGGGCAATTTGCACTCTCTCAGCCTCAGAGGAAAGCAAATGCAAACCCACTCTCAGCAAATCTTGCCAATAACATCTGCTCATAGAGTTGCCAGAAATCAGAAAAGACTCGAAGGCACACAGTAACAACAACAGTTCTAAACTATTTCTGACTAACAACTTGCTGTTGTTTCCAGGTTCTCCTGCCATATGTACTGTGAATGCCACACATTAAAAGAACAATACAATATTTTTGTTGGGCCTGAATACATCTGAAGAACCATGTTTTACTGGGGAAAGCATCTACAGCTATTCTAAAGAGTACAATAATTCCTCTGGCTAGCACTTAATTCTTAAAAAAGAATGTTCACAGATGAGGATTGCAATACACATGCACACACATAAATTAATTTTTGTAGAGTACAGTCGGCCCTTTTTATACACGGATTTTTTATACATGGATTCAAGCACCCACAGTTTGAAAATGTTCAAAAAAAGTATAAATTTCAAACATCAAACCTTGATTTTCCATTTTTTATAAGGGGACACCATTTTGCTATGTCATTATATTTAATGGGACTTGAGCATCCATGGATTTTGTTATTCACGGGGGATCTTGGAACCAAATCCCAGCATATAACAAGGGTCCACTGTATACCATTCGTCTTCCATCAGACTATTATTTCTGTTGCAATAATACCATCTTCTTCCTTCCTTGAAATAACAACTTTATGTCTTTATTTGTTGCAGAATGATAATAGAGAGGGCAAATGGTAGGGTGGCCTCTTATGCAACAACAAAAACAAGAAAATGTCTCATGAAACGAGGAAAAAAGGCACCAATTTGTGTAAGATTTTCATATGGCAATTTACATGGACAGATTCACATTTTTATGTGATTGCTGTAATTTAAACGGAAATATTGTAATGAAATATGTCTCACCATGAAGAGTGAACCTTAGACCAGGAGACCTGTGTGCTTGCTCAGTTGTCTCTCCAGTTGCTCACTGTTAATGGGCAACTTCAAGGTTAGTGGTCAACTCTCTTATGGTTCTTTGAACTGAGCTTGGACTGGAGAGTTTTCCAAATAGATGATGCTTGCAAAGTGAGGGCTGTCCCCTCCTAGTTCTTTGAATAGAGGACTATTTTCTGTAAAGTAGGACACAGGGCTGCAATGGCTAATGGGGCCATATGCTGCAGTCCCACCTCCTCCAGCTGTGAAGCAGAAA
Organism: Sceloporus undulatus; assembly: GCF_019175285.1. Lineage (NCBI taxonomy): Eukaryota > Metazoa > Chordata > Lepidosauria > Squamata > Phrynosomatidae > Sceloporus > Sceloporus undulatus. Next base: position 41,837,703 of record NC_056527.1, on the reverse strand, counting down.
CATAACTACATTCTGTTAAGGCAGGGTTTCAAGTCACATTAAGGTTTGTAATAGCTTTCCAGAAAATATGTTTACATTTACAAAAGATGGAAAACATTCATTAAAGCTAAATATACACTGCAGAATTAATGCAATTTGACACTGTTTTAACTACCATGTCTCAGCGCTTAACTACCATGTCTCAGCGCTATGGGTTTCTGGAATTTGTAGTTTTGTGAGACATTTAGCCTTCTCTGTCAGATTGCTCTGGTGCCACAACAAACTTCAAACCATCGGATTCCACAGAATGGAGCAATGGCCAATTAAAGTGATGCCAAACTGCATTAATTCTAATGTGTGGCAGAAGTCTAGGACTTAAAATAAAATCCTGCTCCTAAATCTACTTGACGGTTGTATCAAGTTCAGCGTATTGCTTCACCTAGTGGCCAAACAAGGAAGCCCACAAGCCAGACATGAGTTTACTACCCTCTTCTGTTGTTATTTCCTGGCAGCCAGAGATGGCTGGGAGCTTCCCTGTGAATGGAGCATTAAATCTATGCTGAACTGATGCTGAATATAGGGTGCAGCACCTTGGGATAAGTTCCCTTAAAATTCAGGCTACAATCTGGAGCAGATGGACTGATCCACTGACAGCAGCCCCTACTGATGGTTGCATGGAGAAGGAACTGGCGCATATATCTGTGTACAAGCTGAAATTAAGCAAACATCCTTGGTGTTTGTGGCCACGCTTTTATACAGTGTATTGAGATTATGCAGAACAAACAGCTTCCCATACAAAAACTCTTTCCTATCTCGGTCAGGAAACTGCCTTGGGATTAATAATAATAATAATAATAATAATAATAATAATAATAATAGGATTTATTTATATGCCACCCAATCACTGGAAATCTGGGCAGCTTGCAACAGAGGGGATAATAGACGGTTCCCTGCCCTCAGGCTTACAAACTAAAAAGACATGACTCAAAAGGAGAAGGGAATGGTGAGGGGGGGGATCAGGTCCAGCAGTTCTTCTCTCCCTCTGAGGCCTGGACCAAGGCAGATGGACTGGAGGGAGGGCTCTTCTTCTTCAAGCTATGAAGTTCGGACATTGCACAAGGAGGTAGTGAATACCTCTTTGTACAATGTCAAAAAAGGCATATATGCTTGTAACCCCAAATTATGAATAAGCACATCACCAACAAGATCCTAGCCTGAGTCTTTTCCCACCCAATGGTGCAACTAGAACTAGATCTTGTGATTGAGTTCTTCAGAAGTTTGGAAAATAATAGTTGCAAACAGCTTATCAGTTGTACTAACTGTACATACTCATGTATAAGTCTAGAAATTTTAGTCAAAAAATTGACGCCCAAAACCTGAGTCAGTTTATTCATAGCTCAATGTAAATACTATACTTTAAAGCTTATATGAAAAAAGGAACCATCCCTGGTAAAATCCGAGAATATAATATATCCTGAAAGCACCGACTCCACTCTACCCTCTCATCCATCCAGCCTTTAGTGTGAGCACAGTTATGCCTGCTGGAATTTTTTACGTTCTTTGGCATTGTTTTCTTTTCCTTCATCCTTTAGATCCTTTGTTACTTGCCCCTAAGTTTTACCTTTGATTTATCCATAATTTTGATATGACCCATGGCTAATCCATAATCCATAACATAATCCAAAACATGCCTGTCATCAAGTTATACATGAAGTCAATTTATAGTTGAGCATATACAGTATTTCTTTCCCACAATAAAAAGTATAACTACAAAAGTATAATTACTTTACATTAAAACTGTAACATAAACACGGTCATTTCATTCTTTTTTTTGGTACTTGTTATTGTTGTTATTTGCCATCAAGTTGACTTTGACTTATGGTAACCATAAGTCCCAGTGATCACCTTCCCTTTTCAGACTCAGGGCTATGGCTTCCTTGATTGAAACAATCTACTGTAGCGTAGTCTTCTTTCACTACTGTTTTCCACTTTCCTGAGCATTATTGTATTTTCCATTAAGACACGTTGTCTCATGATACAGTGGTGCCTCGGGTTACGAATTTAATTTGTTCCGCGGCTGCTTTCGTAACCCGAAAAGCCTTCGTAAGCCGAAATGCCATAGGCGCTAATGGGGAAAAAGCCGCGGCTCTGCCGCGGCTCCATTTAAAATAGCGCCGGAGTTTTTTCGTAACCCGAAACAATAATTCCCTATGGGATTTTTTCGTATCCCGAAAAATTCGTAACCTGGGTATTTCGTATCCCGAGGTACCACTGTATATCCAAAGCACAACAGCCTCAGTTTAGCCGTCATAGCTTCTAGGGAGTGTTCAGGCCTGATTTGTGGTGTAGCTGTATTTTTATTTTATTTTTTTACTATTACATTTTAAACCTTGCAGCTTCATTAAATACATGGTGGAAGAGCAATATCATAGAGTTCAAACTGTGCCTTATGCTCTGTTGTGGGTGATGGCAAAATAGAAGGAAGAGAGAAAGTAAAGGGAGAAGAGCATTATATTGCTAATCAGCAATCTTTGCATGCCTATATTCACTAACTGCTATTATTCATGTTATTTGCTAGAAGTCTAGGTACAGGATATATTTATAGTAACTTCTTCTTTAGTTGCTTTTCTTCATCTTCTCTCTTCCTACATCATTCCAACCTGTAGCCATTTTTTCTTTTTTTTCTCTCTCTCCACCATTAGACCATGTATTTGGTTATGAATAAATATGGTAAGAAACAGGGTGTACAGACCAGTGATAAAGGTTGGCATGGGGGGGCAAAGTGAGGGTGTGGCATCCGCACGATGCATGCCCTGACTCTGCCCCATGCCAGCATGATGCTGCACGTTGCACCACATGGCAGGTGGTATCATGGCACTCCTCTGGCGCTGCATCCAGATGATGCGGTCCCAAAGGAGCATTGAAAAGCTGTAGCGCCAGCAGCTTTGGTGCCCTTTCCACGACAAAAAAGAGCCACTTTTTGTGGCTCCTTTTTGTGCTAAAAAGATCAGATTGGGGCCATGGCATGTAGTTGCACAACCCCTATCCAGCGCTAAAGGGGGTGGCCTGTCGAGCCCCTAAAGCTACTTTTATACAAAGACTGAGCTTATTTCTTTTTCCTCCTATACTCTGTTTTTGTGGCTATGAGGAGGTGTGGGACTGGTTGCTGTTCACCTTCTGCTTTTCTAATTTGATTAGTATGTTTGACAGATTCACTACTACATCTCACATTTTCAAAAAGATTTTTAACTAATGTCAGCCGCTTGTAGTATTCAGATTTTGTGTTTGAATAAAAAAAGTCAATAAAAACAAAGGACCTATTCTAGTTAGTTTTGAGAAACAGAAAGATATATAGCTACTTTGAAGAATTTGTGACCACACAGAAGTGTTTTGGACTGATAATGGTAAATTAACAAAAAGTTATTTTAGTACTCTCAAGCTTTTCCATTTTTATTAGAGGTGCTTGCAATCGATCCATAAAATGTAGATAATATCCTTACATATCTTAATGGCAAACTGTGTTGATACATTTGGGTTGTGACATTTTCTTTGTTCAGTGGGATTCATCCATTTCTACAGCATCTTCCAATCTCCTGCCTTCCTTTCTGAAGACTCGAGGCCTGATCTAATGTCCATGGAATCAATTTTGTCTTCTTTGACTGTTTTGGTTGGGCTCTGAAAATAGCAAAAGCATCTGCTCTCTCCATATGTTGCACCATGGAAAATCGGGCAACTCCCACCATTTGTTCCCCACTGAGTGAAATCATAACATTGAGACCAGATATAATTTGCCTCCTTAACAGAGAAGTGAAGTAACAGCTTCTGGCCTTTTCTGAATTGCTAGTGGGTAATTTGCATTACACACAATGTGGTATACGACTACATCTGACTCTAGTGAGACAAGGACTTATTCTGGAAATCCTGACTTTCTTTTAATCCTTTTATAGCTACTTTAGTGAAGTGGCTAAAAAGTGACAGTTCTGTTAAATAAATTCTGGAAGAGTTATAGGCTCGAGATATTGGGAACTGTGTAATCAGTACATTCTTCGAAGCACAATATTTGGCTAAACTTAAATGCAGGTGTGCAATAATGGGTGTGGGTGTGTGTGTTGTTTTTTTAATATAATTTTTTATTAATGCATTTTAAAACACCGTATAAAACAGTAACTTCTTACACATTCATATAGCAATAGTGAATAGTAGAGAGAAAGGGGGAAAAAGGGGGGCGGGGAAAGAAAGGGGGTGGGAAAAGAGGAGGGAGAGAGAAAAAAAGGTGGGGGGAAAACGTGTGGAGGGTAGTAAAGAGTATAGATAAATTCTTATCTACAGTCATTTATTACTTCCTATTGTTAACCTTGAAATGCTTGCTCTTGCTTTATCTAAACTTATGATCTTATATTACTTGTTAATTACTTAATAAACATGGTTTCTCTCTCCTACAAATCTCTATATATTTTCCAGATACAGTCTTTTAAAATCCACAGGAACCTCCTCATAATCTGTTATGTAATATCTTGGTTAATTAGCACTCCACATCTATTTTAAACATAATTCTATTTGCCCAATTTCGTTGATAATAATCTATAAATATGTTCCAGTCTTTCAGATAGCTGTCCATCATTTCATAATCCAGGCTCCTTGACATTTTGTCCATTTCAAGCAGGTCCAGCAGTTTGTTAATCCAGGTTTCCATCGTTGGGATTTCTTCTTTCTTCCAGAGTTGTGCATATATTGTTCTGGCAGCTGATAACATATAAAACATGAGTTTGCCACATTTGTTTTCTATATCTACATTTAACATATTTAACAGAAAAACTTCTGGTTTGAATTCTACATTCCCCCCAATTACTTTCTTGATTTCACAATGGATTTGTTTCCAAAATTTCACTGCTTTGTCACATGTCCACCACATGTGGTAAAGAGTGCCTCTATGCTTTCTGCACTTCCAACATTTAGTGTCATAGTTCTTATATATTTTACATAGTTTATATGGAGTTAGATACCAACAGTAGATGATCTTATAGTAACTCTCTTTTAAACTTTGACATTTTGTATATTTCATTCTCTTATTCCATGACAGGTCCCACTGATCTAAATTTGTACAATACCCAAAATTTTGTGACCACTTTACCATATTCCCTTTGACAACCTCTTCTTCCAATAATGTTTCTAATAGAGATTTGTATATTCTAGATAAAGGTCGCTCTTTATTTGACAAGATTTCTTTTTCTATCCGGGTATCATTATTTCCTATTTCTGTTTGTTTTTTGTCAATACAGTATCATTCCTTCAATTGTCTATATAAGAACCACCCACAGTTTATGCCTTGGTCTTTAAGTTCTTCAGAAGTTTTTAATGTATGAGTTATTCCGTTACAATGTAGTATATCTTTATATTTTATCCATTCTCCCCCCTCTTTTAAGCTAGTGTTATACAGGGCCTCATGTGGAGAGGCCCATAGAGGGATTTTTGGGCAGATTCTTTTTTTATATTTTTTCCATATTCTAATTAATGAATGGTGTACAAAATAGTTATTAAAATCTTGGTTAGCTTTTTGTTTATCATAAAATAAGTACGCATGCCAGCCAAATCTCAAATCTGCTCCTTCTAGCTTTAATGATTCTGTGTCTAGAAAAGAAATCCAATCTTTTAACCAAACTTGGCATGAAGCCTCATAATATAGTTTTAAGTCCGGCAAGGCCATTCCTCCTCTTATTTTTGAGTCCTGTAGGTATTTTATTTTATTTTATTTTTATCCTTGGTTTTTTTCCATTCCAAATAAAATTAGAGATGTCTTTTTGCCATTGTCTAAATGGGATATCGTTTTTAATTATAGGAATGGTATTAAATAAAAATACAATCTTTGGGAGGATGTTCATTTTCACCGTGTCAATTTTTCCTAAAAAGGAGAGATCGAAGTTTTTCCAGTTTTGTAAAGATTTTTTGATGTTATTCCATATTGGTTTGTAGTTATTGGCAAACATTTCTGAGTTCTTACTAGTGATGTTAATTCCGAGATATTTAACTTTCTCCCTTACTTTTATTCCCGTTGGTTTTTCTAATATATGTATTTCATCTACTTTTAAATTTTTAGTTAAGATAGATGTTTTTTCTTTCTTTATTTTTAATCCTGATATTCTTCCAAATTGTTCAATACTCTGCATTAATTCTAGACTATCTTGAGTGGGCTTAGATATGGACACCATTAGGTCATCTGCAAAGGCTTTGGTTTTATATTTGGTGCCTTTAATCTTTATGCCTTCAATCATTGTATTCAATCTTATATTTTGCAATAAACTTTCAAACGTGGCTATAAAAAGTAAAGGCGACAGTGGGCACCCCTGTCTAACTCCCTTGCATATTTCAATCTTTTTCGATTATGAATCGAAATGAGAACTTGAGCACTTTGTTTTGTATAGATTGTTTTCACCCATTCTATAAATTTCACCCCACCTCCATTTTTTCTAAGATCTTAAACATCAAGTTGTTTTTTTAAATGGATATAGCAATAGCTGTAGGTGCCTGAAAAATACAGTCGGCCCTTCTTATACACAGATTTTTTATACACGGATTCAAGCATACACGGTTTGAAAATGTTCAAAAAAAGTATAAATTTCAAATATCAAACCTTGATTTTCCATTTTTTATAAGGGACACGATTTTGCTGTCATTATATTTAATGGGACTTGAGCATACACGGATTTTGTTATACACGGGGGATCTTGGAACCAAATCCCAGCGTATAACAAGGGTCCACTGTACTAGGATTGCAATAAGATGTAATTTAACTCATTCCTTCCTCTATATGGTCCATAAGAAAAACCTTTCCTCAGAAGTTGCTATTTGTTTGCAGGATGGAGCTGACAAAAGGGAATATTATCCTCTGCTTGCAAAAAGCATCTTCAGAGGAGGAAGTTTCCTAAATTCCACAGCAAGGAGGGAAGGGTTAAATTCCTTCTCCATCTACACTAATAATAATATATTTAATATTGGTATTCAAGGCATTTTACAAATTTATATGATTACGGTATAGTTAAAAGCACAAAAAGTGAAAATAAAAATGATTAAAACAGCGTTTGAAAACATTCTCTAAACTATACAACATCCTCTAAAAAGTATTTTCATTAAAACTCAGTTCTGAAATCCAAGGGGAATAAAAAAAAGTGTTCAGCAGCCTCCCTAGGGAGGGATTTTAAGAGCCTAGGGGCCTCCAGTGAACATACCTGTGATGACGTTTGGACTGAAGGAAAGGGGTTTCCCGAAGATGCAGGAGAAATTTTGGTGGGCAAGTGGAAGAGGCCAAGAGAAAGCACCTTCTGCTGGGTGAGCTGCCGACCTCTTCCCATCTGGAAATTCTAACTCCTGTCACAGTACTGTCAATAGTTTGCACCATTAATCCAGTGCATAGTGCCATTTAACGGGACTGGGGCCAGGACAGGAGGGGGAATGTGCGGACAGTGCGCTGGTAGTGGCCTCTTGTGGGTGCTGATTGTGGGGACGGCTCATTCTTCCCACAGATCTGGAAGCCAAGTTTTCATGTCAATGTATTCATGGCTTTAGTTTTCAGGGTTAAATTGTTTTTATGTTGCTCTCAACTTTAAATTTTTTGAAAAAGAACTGGAAAACATACAATTTTGGGCCCCAATGTTAAAGAATTGCTTTTAAAAAAAACTTCCTTTATTAGCCAAGGAAACTGTACAGACTCCTAATTTAAGATGACACACCACACTGCATTTCAGCACTTGACTTAATAAATTCAGAAATGCAACTTTTAAAACAACCAGATTGATTTAAGATAATCCCAGCTAATTGCACAGCTGTAGGTAAAACACTCTCTTTGAAATTTTCTGTTCAAAAAATAGACAGAAATGTTACTTGCAACAACTGGCCGTAGGCTATAATGTGAGACTGAAATAGCTGATGGGAGCAGTCAGGCTGAAATTTGTGGGTTTCTGAGCTTCCTGACAGTTGTAATATGCACTCCTTGAATACTGCAGGTAAAACCTTTGCCCTGTATCCTATAAAGCACATATTTTTGCTCTAAAATGCTCATGGGGGAGGTGTTGTGAGGCTGCAAATTGCCATCCCCTTCTCTCAGTAGATTTACAACCCTTGGATTACAATTTGTCCTTGTAAATGGAAGGCCAGATACCACCAAGATGTTTGAGCTTAATCCTGCTAAGTTTATTATTGTCTCCATCTCTTCCCCTACCTCAGCCGCAAGCTCTTGACCTCACCTTTATATATTACAGCAGGAGATTTAAAGTAATATCTTCTGTCACAGGTTAAGAAAACAACCAAGAAACTTGAGAGCAAAGCACCTTCATGAAGACCAATGCACAGAGGTTTACAAATCAAACTCTGCAATGGGAGTGGGAATGATGTGGTCCACAGGCCAGGTAGGGCCTTCCAAGGCTTTTTGTGCAGCCTCCAGGGACTGTCCAGAAGTTCAGTAATGGGGACATTACTGAAATATTTTTGCTCTAAAGTGGGCATTTGTAATGCCAGATGTTTTCAGGGACACAATTCCCCAAATGAATGCTATTTCAGGTACCTAAAATATATTTTTGAGGGGACATACTAGCATATCTGCCCACATTTGGAGATCAAAACTGGGGCACATTGTGGCCAAGCAATATCAGAGTGTGGTCAACATGACAATGATTATCAATGAAGAAGAGCACACAAGCTAAGAGAGGCTGCCACAGTTTGCTTTTGACCCCCTATTCTCCTCTTCCCACACTTGATTCAGTGCTTACTACTTTTGAACTTTCAGCACAGTTTGCAGCAATTGAAATAAGGTGAAGACAAAGGAAGAAAGTGGGAGAAGGGGAAAGTAACAGGGACATCTTAAGAGCAACTGAAAAAATGGGATGACAGAAGGTTAACTGGGACTCTCACCCCTAAACTGGGACAGTTGGAGGATCTGCAAAATAGTATTTTTAAAAAAAGATAGAGGGTTTTTAAAATTCTAAATAAAAAGGAGCAGGTGCGGCCTATGAAGACTGATTTTACAACATTGCTTTGGTTAGGAACTGTCCTGAACAGTTGACTTTTGAGTCCCTTTAGAGGAGTAAAGGTCTTCATTAAAAAATGATTTTAAGAATTAGCCCTGTGTTCTTATATGCATCTTGTCTCAGTGTTGGTTGGAAGGAAGGATTAGGGTTTCCAGATTGCATCCAGGATGGAACTTCTGTAACTTTAATTCATAACAGATCTGGGAATATCATGAGGTATTATGAAGTTCTGTTGAATGGAGAGGAGAGAGTGAAGAAGGATGCAAATCAGTATCCTCGTTTGATGCCTGTCAGGTATTCTCAAAATGACGTTTCTCAACATTTTCTCACCACCCCCACATGATCACCTTCTGGTTGGAAAAGTAGCCACTGTAAGTGCTGTTGTGTTCATGTGATACACTTAGACATTTTCATTATTCAGTGATATCTGAATATCTCTAGAGCAGTGATTCCCAAACTCTGGTCCTCCAGGTTTTTGGACTTCAATTCTCAGAAGCCTCAGTAATTTTGGTCAATGTTCTGGAATTCTGGGAGCTGAAGTCCAAAACACTTGAAAGGCCAGAGTTTGGGAATCACTGCTCTAGAGGATGACCTCCTTCTTTACCCTTATCAACCTCAGGTTTACTACTTAGACTAAATCAGAAAAAATAGATCTGAAATCATGTTTAAGTTGTTCATAACCATTAATAGGCCCCTCAAATTCAGATCTGCCCCCAAATAATTACTCAGATTTTAAATGCATCATTATTGGGGGGGGGGGGGGGAATAATTTTTAGTATCCATTGTCACTGAAACATCCTTAAATGGGACATCTCTTATAAGCACAAGGTCTACTTAGAAGTGCCCTCCATGTTTTCAGTATAGCTTTTTCCCAAGCAAAAAATATAGGACTGGTACAAACAGGCATTTTGTGGTGTCCTCCCGGTGAACTAGGGCTAGATGAGGCTGGGCATTTAGATGCTCAGCAGCCCTAGTCCATGAGTATGCTGCCATCATGGCTTGCTGCTCTCCACATGGGCGGCGCCATGATGGCATGAACATTGCGCAGCACCCAAATGGCACTGGCAGAAAGTGGCATTATGGTGGTGACCTTTCCTGTTTCCGGTACCGCAAAAAAGAAACTGCTCTAGGCAGCTTCTTTTCAGCAGCACATCGTTCCCACGCCGTTTGGTGTCTGCAGTAATGATGTGGGGTAAACAGGGGCAGCACAGAGCCGCCCGTCTGCCGAGCCCCATAGTTCTCTTTGGTCCAAAACACACTGCAGAAATAATCCACTGTGGGACCACTTTAACTGCCCTGGCTCAGTGCTAGGGATTCTTGGGAATTATAGTTTATTATGGCACCAGAACTCTCTGATAAAGAAAGCTAAATGTCTCACAAAACTACAGTTCCCAGAATTCCCTATCATTGAGCCAGGGTAGCTAAAACCATCTCAAACTGGATTGTTTCTGCAGTGTGTTTTAGACTTTTAAGTATCTGAAGGGATGTTGTGTAGGGGAAAAAAGAGAAAATGGAGTGACTTGTTTTCTGCGGGAACACAAATCAATGGACTCAAATTACAAGAAAAGAAAACCCATCTAAACATTAGGAAGAACATCTTTGCTGCAAGAGCTGTTTGACAGTGGAATGGACTGCCTCAGAGGGTGGTGGGCTCTTTGTCTTTGGAAATCTTTAAACAGAAGTTGGATGGGCCTCTTTCATGAGTGCTTTAGATGTGTATTCCTTCATGGCAGGAAGCTGGATTACATATCCCTTGTGGTCCCTTCCAGACCAAGATTCTATGAATTAGATTGAAGGCAGTCTTTACTATTCCTGATGTCTATGAAAGCTCATGCTACCAATTTCTTTCTTTCAATTAGTCTCAAAGATGCTACAAGATCTCTCTATGTACTGATTCTCCAGACTAACACAGCTATATCTTTGTATTCCTGATAGAGATCAATGAGACTATCTCTTTGTACTTGATCATTTAGTACAATTCTGAGTGACAATTTCTGAGGAGGAATCTTGATGGTCCAACTTTGCCAGATCACTTCAGGGGAGTTCAGCTCCCCAAGCCTAGTTTGAAGGTGCTCACGACCCTCTTGTTCCCCCTGTTCCATGGATGTCTCCTTATCGCTGAATTACTTGTCATCAGCAATTATCCAATGACATATTTCCTTTGAAAACCCTGCCTGAAAATCTCTACTTGACATCATTGTATATGATACCATGGCAGCAAGGCAGAGGAAAAAAAAATTAAAGTAGAGAAAAACTGAGTGAGAAAATCAAAGGACAAGGAAATTTTATGGGAGAAAATTAAAATACATTCCATCATGAATACTTTTTGGTATTCTTCAGTAAAGATGGAAGTAAGCGGTTTGAAAATCACTGTGATAGACTTGGAAAAAGTCAAATGTGAGATGAAGTTTATAATGTACAGATCAGCACTAATAACTTTGTCCTTGAAATGCAATTCCTCAGCACAAAACATAGCCAGTCACAGTAATTTTTGTATAAAATGTGACCCACAGATTTGAAACATATGGCTCTGGGAGTTCTAATTTTAAGTGGTAACTTCTTTGGTCAGCATTGCCTGGTTTGCAGGAACTGTAGTCAGCATATCCACAAATGTCCCTTGTGGATCTGTACTGTACCTGTTTTCCCACTACTGATATCTGGGATGTGAATGGATTATAATCTCATGCTTCAAATAAATTGCACAAGTTAAATTCTTCCAATGCCTAGAATTATGATGACTTTCTATGGAAAGAATCCTTTATTTCCTTCACTCATTAATCTCCTGTAGTCCTAACAAACAATTTTATGGTTGCAAGCATTTATGGATCAAAAGATGGAAACATTTTTGCATAAACCTAGAATTTTAAATCCAACACCTCAGGAGCTAAAGTAAAGCAACCTTATATAATTTACCACTATCTGTGTAGCTAAAGTTGGAGGTAACTATGGATGGGCAAAGCAATGTTATTATTCTGGTTCAGTTTTACTTCCTTTAAATCTCAGAGCTTGGAAAAGTTACTGTTTGGGGCTACAGTTACCCAAACCCCTTAGTCAGCAGGACCAGGGGCCAAACATGTATGTGAATGTAGGTTTTAGGAGTCCTAATCCAAACATTTAACTTTCTCAATCTATGCACAATAACTTGATCTATGAAGATTATTGCATGGGTTTTTATCCCGTCATTTTCCAGACAGGATAAATGTGCATTTAACTTCATAGATGGGTCTTACTGCATTCTTCCATCTGCAGCCTGTCTGCAGCCCATCTCCAATCCAGGTTTATCCTGTGGCTTTTCAAGGACAGGAAAATCCTGTGCCTGAAAAGCCAAGTGATAAACCTAGGTTGCAGATGGCATGCAGCTGAGAGAATGCGGTAAAACCCATCTTTGAAGTTAAACGTGCATTTATCCCATTGGGAAAAAGACAAGATTAAAGCCCATGTGATAATCTCCTATGTAGATTTAAAAGACAATTTCATTGAATTTCTACACAAATCTGTGAATTTTGACATGCAAATTCACATGTATTTTCAGATAACATTTCCTGTAACATATATACATTTTGAGCACAACATTCACTAATATGGGCATATAATTTACGTTAATGACATACATTTTTGTGTTTATTATTGTCATGATGTCATTGTCAAAACATTGTGAGAAATAACAAACCTCAAAAGGTATAAAATACCCAATTCATCCTAATCCAATAGCATTACTATGGATAGGATCATCTAGGATAGTCACCTAACCAACAGCAAAAGAAACTTCCTCTGACAAATTTTGTGTTAAGATCCTATAATCTATGTGCCTAATAAACTGAACCCTTAAAAAAAATTGTTTGAGCCAAAACTGAATCACAAAATTTGGGAGAAGTTTGCAATGCACAGGATAATAGCATTCAAACTGTATATTAGTTTGGTAAGTGTGAGTCAAGTTGTTTCACTAAAATGCAGACCTAATGAAAATGTTCATCCCTAGACACAGTTTTTAGATTCCACTCTTGAAAGATTTGGCGGAACTGGATTTTCCCCTGCATTTCCTAAAGAGAAAAGTCTAATACACCCTGGAGTCTTACCAGAAACAGTTGCCAACAATTTTTGCTTGGTCCTGCAGTTTGGAAACAAGTCCCAGCTAGTAATGCATATTGTGATATGAATTCTAGTTGGAGTGAAATTCAGCAGAAAGTCACTTATAAAAGTCTTTTTCTCCAACATTCTTTTCTAACAGATGTTGTATATATTCAGCGATTTGAGCCACTTAAGAGGTAAACACCTGGGCCTACGTGGAAAAGAAGTAATCCTTTGCTTTTGATCTTGCTAAATGCTGTGTTGCATCCCCCCCCCCTTTTTTTTTTTCTCAGCCATGATGGCATGCTGTATCTGACCATATGGGTCACCCAGAACCTTACAAAGTTTATATAGGTGAGGGACATGTTGCCTTTCAGATGCAGTTGGAATGCGAACAGTGTCATCAATGGTGCAAATTACTTCTATACTCTGAACTCAGTTTGCAGCAACTGAAGTAAGCTGAGGACAAAGAGTGAAAGTGGGAGGAGGAAGGAGAAACTGGGACTGAAAAAAGTGGGGTGACAAAGGATCCATCAGAACTCTCCCTGCCAAATGAAGACAGTTGGTGGGTATGGAATGATAGTCAACTACCTCTGGAAGGCCAGGGGTGGCTGATGGCTCTTTTGCTGCTGTGGGAACAGTGGATCCCTACTCATCTTTAAATCCTGTCCTCCTGGGACTGCTCCAAGTTGTAGAGGAGTTCTCCATTGACAAACCTCTTTCAAGATGAAGGTGCAGCACTGAGCTCAGGACAGCTGTGAGAAGAGCAGAAGCAGATTTGCCACCCTTTCCCCATTGTGTACATGTATTCATAGACTGCCTTTTTGGAGTGCAACATATTCTCCCTCCCTGATCAATTCTGCAAAGATGACATAGCATTTTTTAAAAGGAAGATTTGATCTGACTAGGACTTTTTATTATTATTTCAAACGATATGCCTTTATTTTCACATAGATGTCAGGATGTGGTGTTTTCCAACCTTGTTGATGATCAAGAATAAAGACTTTATGGAGAGCAAGGGTTAAACTTCTCCTTCAGCAGTCTCATATACTAGAAATGTTATCATTTTTTTTCTTAATATCTGATAAAAGACCCTCAGCACTTGCCCCAAGCCTACATATTTCACCCTTCATTGAAGTCAGTGACAGATCCCCACCCACTAGCTGAACGCTGGTCTTATCTGAAGCAGACATCTGTGACTACTGTCTACTGCGACCACCCCTTGGCAACAGAAAATACCACAATGCAGACAGTGAATAGAGAGAGGTTAAGGGCCATGTGCTCTGACCAGTTGACTAGAAGTATCTCTATAAAAGCCAAAAATTTGGGGTATTTTAAGAAAGTATGCAATTTACTGGTGAATGCTGCAAGATCAAATAAGAAGCTATGTAATTTAGCATATTGTTTGATTCATAGTAGACGGATTGCCAAGCCTGCAAATCAAAATGTATTTTTCTCCAATAATATAAATGACTTAATACCAAAATGTTAATCATGTCTGTACATCTCTTTTCAGCCATCTGTCATTTCAGTGGGACCAGTCTAGCATGTGCCCATTAGGGGTTTAGCCAGAGTTGGAAAAATGTATGATTTTGGACTACAGCATTGACTGGTAAAATTGCCAATTCAGGAGTATCTTCATCCCTGGGATTTGGGGGCCAAAACCTGACAACTAAGGATGACTCCTTATGAGGTCACAGGAGACAGGCCCTGGTGATGTTACAAAGGTGGTGGCACAAGGTACAACCCCTGAGGGTGTCATTAAACAGAATACATTAAATATCAACTATAGCTGCACAAAGTCATTCAAATAAACAAAAATGCCAAGTCTAACAAATGAGGAAAATGTACAGTTTTCAAGACAGTGCTCTCACCTTGAGATTCATCCTGCTAATTCTGAGAACCAAAGGAAAGGGCTAGGCTCAAATCTGGGAACCCTAGCTCCCCGATTCCTCTAGTCAGGATGGCCACTAGCTGTGCTGGCTGGGAGATTTTGGGAACTGGAGCCCAAAAAATATTACTGTATATACTCATGTATTAGTCTAGAAATTTAGGTCAAAAATTGACCGAAAAATCCTGAGTCGACTTATCCACAGATCAATGTAAATACTGTATCTGAATTCTTATTTAAAAGAAGGAACTATGTCCTGGTGAAAAGCAAGAGTATAATCTATCATGGAAGCACCAATCCTCACTACTCTCTCATCCATCCAGCCTTAAGACTGAGCACAAAAAGCTATATCTGCTAGAATTTTGTAAGTCGTTTGAATTGTTTTGCTTTGCTTCATCCTTAAGAGTCTTTGCTATATATCCTTAAGTTTTACCCTCGACTTATCCATGGGTCATATCAAAATCCATAATTTTGGCTCCAAAACTTGGCCTTGACTTATACATGAGGTCGACTTATAGTTACGTATATACGGTATTTCCACGTTATGAGTTTAGCTCTCCTCCTCAGATACTCTCATAGTAAGACAAAGCACATGTTCTATTTCAAATTCTTCTTGCTGTGAGGTATGTAGTAGCCCCAGAAGACTCTTGGGAGACCATTTGAAAGTCTGCTCCTTACTGTTCTTCAAGTGCCTTTGAAGACACACCAGCTTGGCTCCTCAGAGAATTAACATTTCACTGAGACCATTGTGTACTTTAGTACTGTCTGACTGAATGTTAATCACACAATAGTTAATTCTGATTTTATCATTTTTTACAGGTCTTATTGCTCCAGTTTTAGTTTTTGTAAAATACTGCCATAACAGAGTTTATGCAAAAATAAATAAATAAATAAATATTGCTAATATTTTCCCCTATATTTCATTGTCCATGTTTTCACCCACAGAACACACTCTGTTGATGCTTGTATTCTGCATGCTCCCTTGTTGTTTGGCAAAGGAAAGCTTGTGGGAAAGTAATCGAACACCTCACAGGATTCTATGGACTAAATCCAACATTAGCCCAACCTAGAGTAGTTCCATTAAAATCACCAGATACAAGTTATTTATGTCATGGGTTTTTCCCTCCTGGTGTGAGAAAAATGACGGATAACAAACTCGAGAGCAAGGAAGTTTTATTTATTTATTTATAATGACAGCACTGCCGGGTGCGCTGAAGACAACAGAAAAATGATGGACCCCACAAGTCCTGCAAACAAAGCTTTTATACTTTGTAGAACATTATGTATTTTAGAATGGATTGGCTTAAAAATGCTGCATAGGCGGAGAGTGAGGCACTGAGGCAGATGCCACATTAAGCTACCCGCTTGCTGGCATTTTGCTGATTAGGCTTAAGGCACAGGATATGCATAAACAATACATGCAACTGCTTTTCCGTGTTGAATGTAGTAAGTGCATTCCAAGAGACTGCAGGGCAGAAAACAAACTCAAC
Organism: Sceloporus undulatus; assembly: GCF_019175285.1. Classification (NCBI taxonomy): domain Eukaryota; kingdom Metazoa; phylum Chordata; class Lepidosauria; order Squamata; family Phrynosomatidae; genus Sceloporus; species Sceloporus undulatus. Next base: position 41,821,258 of record NC_056527.1, on the reverse strand, counting down.
AAGTTTCTTCTCTCAGTTTGCAACTAAAGTCACATTTGTTATAGTGGGTCTACTCTAGATAGCATAACATTCTCTCTCTCTCTCTCTCTCTCTCTCATTTTCTGTAATTGGTTGTGCTGGTCAATGCTTACATTGTTTTTCCTTGGATACTATCAGTTTTGGCAGCTTCCAATGAATAATTTTGGTGACAGATTTATGCTTTTCTGTTCACTCCTCTGATGCCAATGTTGAACATTCAGCTGTTACTGAATGACTGAAATCTGTGCTATATTGGCACAGGCCACATTCATTTGACATATGCACATTTGGGATACATCTGTTCTAAGCATTCATAGTTACTGTTTGGCCTAAAACAGCAATATGAAGACCATCCATTGGAAGAAAACAACAACTAAAGTCATATGGACTAACCACAACATGGTTACAAAATGGAACATAGAAAAACACTTTCCACCTAGTGACTTCTGGTTGCAATTACTCTGTTTTGAGTTCAAACGCCCACTTTTCTATCAGGTTACACAGATGTCTTTGGAATATCAAAGACATCTACACATTGTGATTATTGATGATGGTGATGAAGATGAGAGTGATACCAGTATCCATTGAATGAAATCTTGTACTTTTCATCAGTGGGTACAAAGGGGCTCTAAACAAAGCCATATTATTATTATTATTTAAAAAAGAAAGAAATGGGGTGCCAATAGGTTGCATCAATTGCTCCTTTTCTTTTGCTCATCATAGTTCTCTACATGGCTTTTTCACAGTAGTACTGTTCCACATTCCCTACTTTCCATGGATGCAATACCCTGTGAAGCAACAGTACAGAGTTTAAGAGTGTACTGTTGATGAGACAACACTGTGCAGTCCCATTGTGCTTATTTATAACTGTAAATATACAAAAAGGAGCCAATTGGAAGCAAGCCAGCACCTCAAAATTTGAACCTGCATGAAATTCCCTGAAATCGACTGTTGCGTGCCTACTCCCCACGATCAAGCTGCAGTCTACCCCCCCCCCAAGTTGCACCCCAATTTCATCTAACTCCAGCTAAAACTCTTTGCTCTTGGCCTGCTTCTCCCTACAGTCAAGTGGCAAAAAAAAACAAGGGTGGCTACTGACTCTACTCATAGCCCAAGAAAAGGAAGTCCATTACCCCAAATGGGGACAAAAAGAGAACAAGAAGAAGACAAAGTGCCCTGTATCATAATGATGAGGCCCAGCATCCCTGTACAACCAATAGCAAGGTGGGTTATTCCACCCAGACTATACCCCAGCTGAGAATCAAATTCCACATGCTGGCTATACAGGACACTTGGGATGGGGTGCACCCCCAGGCTGAGGCCCCTAAAAGGAGGATTTCCAAGGGTTATATAGTGAAGAAACAAAGAAAGTGTGCAAGCATGACCCATCTCCCCACCGTCAGCCATGTGAACTGCGCAAGTAGGCTACCAACATAAGAAAATCATTCCCACAAACCATTTCTAGCTTTCATATATTCTCCCAGCCGCAAACTGTCAAGCTATGGTAAAAAACAAACAAGCAAACAAACAACAAAACCTTACAAGGTCAATGATACACATGAACTCTTTCTGTACGCCAGACAGCTTTTAACATTTGGCCATGATGCTGACAAGGACTCCAAAACCCATCAGCCCGGTGACAGTGGCCCAACTCACTACACAGAGTTTTACGTAAAATGTCTCTCTATGATAATTTAAATAGAAATGCAATATGTGTCAGCACAGTGGCTGTTCAGGGTACCACCCATGAACTATCACTGATGGGCAACCTCAAGACCCTGCATCTCCCTTCTGAAGTTTTTCTTTTGAATCTGTAAACCAGACAGTGCTTCAAATGAAGAATGTCTTCAAACAGAGTACTGTCCTCAGTAAAGTAGGACACATGACCATCCTCCAGGGCATCCAGTGGCTTCAGAGATGCAGTGAATTAGCTCTGGGGTTCCCACTCTTTCATAGTACTATCCAAGGTGCTAAACTGTTTTGTTTGGTTGAATTAACACCCAGTGCACATTCACTGTATCCATGACATGCTGTTTGCCCCATTACCCTCTCTTCAAATTAAATTACTACTCTTGTCCCCGTTTACTAGCTAAATGAGGCCAGTTTCACAAACTTGGGCTACTTGTACATTCTCCTGTTGAGAGAGACATTTCTAGATGCAAAGGGACCACATTTTTGTTGCCCCATTCAACATAATTGGCTAGAGTTATAATAGCATAGTTGTGGAATGGTGGTGGCAAAGCTTGATCATCCAGTATGATTGGTTCAGTTAATGCTTCTTACTGAAAGAGAGAATAATGGTTCCAAAGACTACACCAACCAAAGAATGAGTCCAGTGGTTCTTATTATCTCTGATAGTAGTTCAGTTCCATTCATTGCCAGGAGTTGCATGGGCAACTTAAAGCTAAAAAAAGGTAAAGGTAGTCCCTTGACATGAATGTCTAGTCGTAATCGACTATAGGGGACAGTACTCATCTCCATTTCGAAGCTGTCTAAAGACTACTCCAATAGTCATGTGGCCAGCATGACTGCACCGAATGCTGTTTCCTTCCCACCGAAGTGGTACCTCTTTATCTACTTGCATTTGCATGCTTTCGAACTACTAGGTTGGCAGAAACTGGGACCAGTGAAAGAAGCTCACCCCATTATGCAGCATTTGGGCCTTGAACTGCCAATCTTCTGATCTTCCAATCGTCAGAATTGGCATCTTAACCACTAAGCCAGTGCATCTTACCTGGGCAACTTACCTGCCATATAATGTTGGGCATTATGTGTGATGGGTTATAGAGTAAAGTTGGTATTACTAGTTCATGATTATAACAGCAGCAACAGCAGCAACAACAACAGTGTTTATTTGTAATGCTCTTTCCACCAAAAAGTGGTACATTAGAACATGTGCAATAAAAAGCAAACAATAAAACATCACTCTATAAAATACTAAAATAATATACTAATATTGCTTCTTGGCCTTTTAGCTAAGATCAAGTGTATTGTAATATACTAATATACCAAAAGCAAAAAACAAACAAAACCCTCCTCAAGTTTTACTCCTCTTGGCCACCTTAGGCATGTTCAGCAACTTAATCCAGTGAATCAAAGAGGAAGGTCATCCACTTTACAAAAGTGGATCAGATTCTCCTCCAGCCAGAGATGCATAGGAGGGCTATTTGACAAACGCGGAGCCAGATCCTGAAAGGCTCACAGCCTTGACAGAGCAATACACATTGATGGAACTGCCAATAATCCTTTCTCTGCAGATTTTAAATTTCTAGATGGTACATACCATGCTAGCTGAGCTGCCAAATACAGGGAGAGGTTAAATAGGAGGACCAAAAGCTTATAATGAGTCCTAGTCCAAACTGGAAGCCCATAGTGGGATCTATGAGGGGAAGAGACATGTGAGTATTTGGGGAGATTTAAGTCAACCCAGACAGCACTGTTCTAGAGTAAAACCAGAGGAGTAGAGAGCAGAAAGGAAAACCAGAGAGAAGGAAGGGAAACCTGCCAGTAGACTATTGCAATAGCCCAGGAGTGAAATAACCAAGGCTTGGACAAGCAAATGCGCAGTCAACAGTCAAAAACCTATGGATCCTATGGATGTTCAAAAGATGGAAATTACATGCCATAGCAGTTGCCCCAGTAAAGGAGCATGATCTCATACCCAGGTGCTGAGATAAGACTGAAAGGAGGCAGGCATGAGCCAAGCTGCTCAAGGTGTTCTTGTGAAAGGATTCTGTTGTTACACCAAAGAAAGGAGGCAGAATGGGAACTTGTGGAGACTATACTCCTGTACATCTGAGCCGATAGGATATTTCTATTCCCATAACTGTATTTTCCTGACAACTACCAGAGAAGTTACAGCAGCTGGCAGGATCATTTGGACATATACAAACTTCCTTGAAGAAAATTAGTGATCCCTGGACAAGAACCTTATGATATCTGCAGTGTAAAATTCTATTCACACCACTGCTCTCATTTCCAGTTAACTTCAAAAGGAGCTTGTGAGACCTTTGTCCCAGGCCTTTGCTTTTACTCCATAGCCAACAGGATGTCCTCTGCTCCTTCAGGTGGCCCACGGACATTCTTCTTCCTCCATAATGCCATTACCAGAAGGCTCCATTAGCCTCTGTGCTCAGTGACCTGCAACCCACTGTTTCATTTCTGATCTCACTTCTCAAGGGACAGTCATGGTCAAATCAAAACCATCTGCAAAAATGGCTCCTTGATGGATATACCACCCTGTATATGATATACCTTAATGGTAAGCTTTCAGTAATGTGTGTGAGAGAGAAGGAAATGAATTGTGATTTTGTGTGTGTGTATGTGTGGCATCACTGTTATCTTTGTCTCTCCTGCAGCTGCTGGAGTGTGAAGCAGAAAAATGGTTCACCGCTTAACAAAACACGGGAATTCAGACTTCACTATAAATCAAATGTTTTCTGCTCTCTTATAACAAAAGATCTTGTGAGGTACATCACAGGCTCGCATTGTACCATCATGTTCAGCAACAATAAATGCTAGTTGTTTAGTTGGTAAATATAGAGTATGAAGCAACTTGTCTACTGGTTTGCAAGATAGTATTAAATTTATTTATTTTTCCTTTTAATTAGGAAGGTCATTGGTTGCTGCTAGAACACATGCTTTATATGCAAAAGCCCCAGGTTCAATCTGTCATTTCATTTCCAGTTAGGGTTGAAAAGATATCTTTGCACAATCCTGGAGAGAGCAACTCCTTATCTGCAGAGGGGAAGGTACATTTTCCAGGGCCCCCAGAGATCCCATGGCCCTAACTCAGAATGTAATTGCCATTACTAGTGAGGAAAAATTAAAGTCATGTCTAAGGATTTTTATATAAATTTATTTCCTACTACAGTATCTGTTGTTTAGATTTTGTGAGATTTGGTGGAGCAAGTAAGAACCAATATTAGAGCACTCTTAAGCAATGTTTTCAACTGCTGGACCTCCTTGTCCAACTTCCAGCATAAGAACCTTCTCTAGAAGAGAAGGCGTGGGCATGTGCGATTTCACTCACATTTTGGGACAATCAAAACAGAGCCAAAGTTTTGGTATCTACTCTTGTTGTTCCCACCTTTAAATCTGCAATTCACATAATCTAAGGGCCTGTACACATGGGCACTTTGCACCATTCTGGGCCCATTCTAGGGGTGCGTGGGGGCTGATCATTTACATGTTCAGCAACCCTACCATACACCCTGGCCACCATCATGGTGTGCGCCCATCCATACGGGGCACGCCATGGTGACTTCACATGGTGTAGTGCCCAAACAGCACCATGCCATATGGATGTCATCATGGCACATGAGCATGACAATGGCATCAGGAAGTGGGTTCTTTTTAGGGTCCTGGAGGCTGTGGTATTTGGTTGCTGCGGTCTCCATCCTGGGCAGAAAGGGGCACCATCTCATCACTCCTTTCTCCCAATCTGTCCAGCCCCTAAGTAACCATTAGTTACTATTCTTGTGGTTTACAGCCATCAGCAGCACTTTTTAATTAACACTTTAAAAGGTGACTTATATTTTGTTTCAATCACAGTTACTATTTTGGAAACTTGCTTCCCTTCCAAATTGGTGATACACTGTTGCATTCTCAAGGTCCAAGCTCCTCATCATTCTACTGGCCACATTTTCTGACTCATATGAACATGCATAGCATTCCACCACCACTCACCCTCTCAGGGTGAATGTGAATTTGTTCTCAGTGCAGGAGGGAGTAGATTACATTGAAGTCAATGAGGCTTACTTATGAGTGGACAAGTAGCGGCTTGTATTTCAGAAAGCTAGGATGCATTGAAAAATAAACATCTTTCCACATCCATTTCCCTTCCTCCTTTTTTTCCAGTTTTGACTAGGAAGACAATTGCTAACCTCACCTGTTGGGCCATCCCATCACACCATCAGCATGGCAGGTGTGTGGACTTCATTACTAGACATGTTGCCTGGAGGTGCTAGAAAAGAAACAACTTGCAGTGGCTGTGTAGCCAAAAAGGTGGAATGCCTGATGAGAAGCACCATAACTCTGGGAACATTAATTGCTGCTGCCTCTGGTAGGATTTGCAGGCCCTTTAGACAATGTCAACTGTGCATTAGATTGAAGGTTCAAAACAACACTTCCCTTTTAATCCTAAATCAATACATTCCTTTCAGTCCCAAAATATGGGACTAAAGCCTTGAGGACTAGATGAGACTTCTCAATATCTGCTTCACAGAATTGTTCTGAGGGTTTTCCTTGTGAAATGTTGCACTTGAGGAAAAAACACTTTATAATGTTTATTTTCAGAAAATAATATAACCCACCCTACTTATATTATGAAATTAAATTTTCAAGAAACATCTGCAGCTAATAGTATTTTGTTGTTGTTGTTGTTGTTGTTGTTGTGTGCCCTCAAGTCATTTCTGTCTTATGGCGACCCTAGGGCAAACCTATCATGGGGTTTTCTTGACAAGATTTGTTTAGAGCATGTGACTTGCCCTAGGTCACCCAGTAGGTTTCCTAGCTGAATTAGGAATTGAATATTGGTCTCCAGAGCCATTGTTCAACACTCAAACATTGTTCAACACTATGACATGCTGGCTTTAAAACTAATAGTGTACATAGTCCTAAATATTTGTACATACTACCCAGGCTTTACTTGGCTATGGCAGATACTAAAAGAGGGTTGAATAAGTTCATGCTAAGCAAAAACCACAGGAATTCTACAATGGGGTATGACCAGTTAAACTATTTTGACATCTTGTCCTTAAATGTTACTGACAAGAGAAAATTACTAAAGCTGATGCTTGTAACTATGTTGCTAGATTAGAATAATAAAAATATTAGTTACGTTGGCAAGATAATCCCTGGTGGTGCAGTGGTTAAATGCCTGTACTGAAGCCACTCACTCAAAAGCATAAGGTTGTGAGTTCAATACCCGTGAAAGGTCTCAAGTTCGACTCAGGCTTGCATCCTTCCGAGGAGGTTGCTAAAATGAGTACCTAGATTGTTGGGGCAATTAGCTTACAGCTGTAAACTGCTTAGACACTGCTAGTTCAGTATAAAGCAGTATATAAATGAAGCTTTTTTTTGTTTTTATTAATGATCAAAAAATTACAAAAAGATTAGCAAACTTGACAGACTGTCAGGCTAGGTGCTGCTCCGAGACAAATGTAACAAAGATGGGCGTTTCTCAGAAATATAGAGGATGTAACAGTAATTTAAATTGGAAACAAACTTTTTACATGGCTTCTGAATGTGGGACTGCAGTATCTGTGGAATGTGGGACTGCAGTATCAGAATGGGCACAACACTCTTCACTGAAGCTGGAAAAGTGTTTCTAGATTGGTACCTGGTACCATAGGTATTGCATGCACAAATGACTATTCTGTTTCCACATCTTGTGCTCAAGGTTTCTATGACAATACTCCCTTTGATTTTGCTATGAAAAGAAATTCCAGCATAAATCGGCCTAGGGAAGGTTCACATTCAGCTAAGGCAGAAGATCCTAATAAGTCATCATGCTGTACATCTTTTTAGTGGCATTGTCCATTTGTTGTAAAAGTGGAGTTAATTTTGTTAGGCTAATCAAGTACAAAATGTGGTATTAGGCTTCCAATTATTCACAAAGAACATTTGAAAAAGACTCTTCTGCACATGATGAACACTTCCATGGAATACATAAAGAAACAACCATCTGCTTAACATGAGGCATCCATAAGAAGCTGAACATCTGCATTCTATCCATGATGGGTCATTGCCAACATCATGAACAAATCATGGCTACTCTATGCTACACCAGTGCTTTGTAGGCTTTGCTATAATACAAAGTGCACCTTTATTGGATTGTGGGTTTCCTGCATGAAGATGGTGTACATTAGAGATTTATGGGTTTTTTTTTAATCCACAGGGAGAAAGTTGATGCTCTTCCGAAATTGCTTTTCAGATCATCCATGCAGACTGGATGCCAAAAAACCAAGATGAACATTAGTTGAAGTTAATGAGAAATAGGCAACAGGGGCCATCACAAAAAAGAGAGATGCTGAAACCTAATGGATAGATGTGCAGGTTTTAACTTTGCAATGCTCTCATGGCTCATAGAAAATGTCATCACTATTGATGAAGGAATATTGATGAAGACGTTACCTATGTTTTACTTTTCAGCAATGAAAAGTGCTCAGATCATGGATGAATTAAATTCTTTGAAATTCTTCTTCAGATGAAATCATGAGATGATGATGGTGATGATGATCTGGGACTCATGTTGACTTACAACAGCTGTATTTTAACAGTGTACATGTGAACGCTCAGCTCCTATTGCTTCTTTTAAGGAATAGGAAGCAATCTGTGTCCCTCCACTTTATTTTTATTCCCCGTGTCCATCAACTGCAGCCACTATGACTGCTGATTAAGAACGATGGGAGGCATAACCACAAAACATTTTGTGGGTCACATGTTCCCCACCCATAGCTCATAGTAACATTCCCCAAATTGGTTCCCCTTCAAACATGTCATATAATCATCATAATTACCAGAGAGCATGCCCTATGATTGGGGATGATGAGAAGTGCAGTCCAGTACATCTGGACATGTGGAATGAAGCTTAGGTATAGTGGCCTCTTCAATTACACACACTGCATTTGAAGCATGATCTTGTGCCTCAGCAGTGGAACAAATTTAGCTAGCATTTGTTTACCAGTGTCCCAGAAAACTGCTCTGCACTTCTTGTTATGAATGGTCCCTATGATGCTCCTCAAGGAAATGGAAAGAATTTATGTGCTTTGATTGTATATTCCTGCATGGATGGCTGTTTTGTTCTCTTCCAGCTCTTCGATTCTATGATTCAATGAGAATGAAGCCTTCTGTATACATTATATTTTTCTCATATACTGATACTGTTTAAATTGGCAGAGATGCTGATATGCTGGTGGCTGCAGCCAGTGAAAACATCAACTCATTGTGTGGCAGCAGGGGAAAAGGCAAATCCCCGACTAAGAAGCATTACAAAGGCAGTTGGAAATAAGCATGGTAAGTATATATCTTCTTTGTATAACTCTACGTACAGTTGCATTTGTGACACTATAGAGACCCTGTTGCTTAGGATGTTATCACATGAAGGTGGTAAATTGCAATTACAGCAGGTTAATAGCATTTTTAGCTAGTATTTATCACACAATGTTGTGTCTCTCCTGTTGTTGCGTTGCATTTAAATCATTGGTGGAACATATCTTTTAATTGACACCAATATAACTTCTTTTCCATTGCTGCCCACAGTAATGAGGCACTAATGAGGCTGATATTCCCACAGACACTAGGCATGGGTGGAGGCGATTCTCCTTCCCCCCTCTCTTCCCCTCTCCCCTTTGCTATTCCCAAGCAGGCTGAGATTGTGATTACTTCATTTTCTTCTTCTTTTCTATTTCTTTTATTGTAATTTTAAAAAATAATTTTGCTGTAATCACACAATCGCTACAAAGATAAATAATAAAATAATATTTAATAGAGGACTCACTGACACTACAGCCACCAACCACCAGGGAATCAAGGTCATCCACTTAAAATGCTTGGCAGGAGATTCAGGATACACCAAATACTGTTTCACATAATGGGGAACAAATTTATAGAATTAACTCTGGAAGATGTAGTGATGATTAGCTCTGATGGCTTTAAAAAGAGACTAAAGAATTTCATTAAGTCTATTGGGGACTACTACCCGTGATAGGTAAATGGACATAAATTAGGAGTAGTCAACCTTGTGAGCTCCAGATGTTTTGGAGTACAACTCCCACAATCCCTCACCATTTGCTACTGCTGTAGTCCAAAACACCAGGAGAGTCCCTGACTGCCTGTCCTTCAAACAGAATCAATTGCTATAGAATTCCAGATGTAGAAGAACAGTATTCATCGTGTGTAATTATCTTCATAGCCTGCTTGCATGCTTTTCTCTCTGGATCATAACAGAAACAGGACTCTGGATTACACAGACTTTAGGTCTGATACTAGTTGAAGACACTATGACACATACTGCTATTAGTAGAAGAAATAGATTAATTGATTTTGGGGCTATACAGTCCAGCACTTTGTGCCAGCCTGTAGGCTCAGCCACGGCGCAGCGTCCACATGCTGGATGCTGCGACTCCACCCCATTGTATCATGACACTGCGTGCCCTTCTAGATGGCATCATGGTGCAACTCTGGCACTGCATCTAGATGATGCAGCGGTAAAGAGTTTCAGATGCCCTTTAGAGGGCACAAAAAGAACCTGGTTTTTCCAGCTCCTTTTTGAGCTCTCAAGAGGCCAGATCGGTGCTGTGGCATGTGGTTGCTGTGGCACCGATCCAGCCACTAAAGGGGCGGCTGGATGCTGCCCATCTGTACAGCCCCTCAATTTCCTTCCTGGGACAGAGCTAAGCTTTATCTTCCAAAGACCTGGAAAGAATGTGGTTTTCATTCTGAGAAGTTTTATCCACCCTCTGCTTGGCATGGCATGTTTTTATACAGTTATTGACATTGTGTCATCTTGGATTTATTTCACAATGCATTTTAAAATGCCGATTGTACATGCAGCATTCTGATTGCGGTTGGTGCCCCTTCAAATAAGCACACCAGGATATGGAAGACTGTGTTCAGGGACACCAAATTGCAGTGACTCACAATTTCACCTTGCTTTGCCCTTGGCGAATGGAGACTTAACTTGTTCCAGTCTTCTGGTGTAATTTTACTAGTGTTTTGCTGAAAGGAAATGAGATACTCCCTTATCAGTACAAATTGGTCAGCATCACTTTGTGAAAAGTTTTGTTGAAGGGCAGATCCTTTATGGGACTCTGAATGGCTTTGCAAATTGCCTTCTGAAGTAACACAGAGTGTTTCCGTCATCTCTAAAAGAACTGTTTACGGTTGCATATGGCAGTTATTATTTGGAATAATAAACCCTTGGAGAATCTGAACATTCATGGGCCAACAGATGGGTCAACCTGCTTAGCAATTTAACAAAGTCATTTATTTCAATCACTAGGACAGGGCGCAGGAAGATTGCTAATTCGTTTCCAAAGCACATGCAGCAAAACAGCCCTCCATCTCTGACTCTTATGGCTATTATGGAAATGCACACCTGTTCAGTTGGGTTTGGGACAGTTCTTATTTGGTATGGCTCTCTGTTTTCCAAAGATAAACAGCAAACCCATCTTGTATTGTTTTCCACCAAAACTGCTTTGCCGATTCCACTCAAGGTGAGCTAACACCCAATAGCAGCCAGAAACATCTTGTTTAACAAGTTCACTTGGTTTGTTGTGTGCTTTGTGATACAAAAAGGTGAGCTGTAAGTGAGAACTGCTTCTGATGAACGAGTGGGTCTTTGAAAAAAGTGGTCTGACATTTGTCTTCCCAGTGAAGTTGTTACAGCATTGTCAGCCAGAGCAAAAACTGCAGTTTGTTTGGAGAGCAGTAAAGCAAAACCTGCCCGTGTGTGGGTTTTGACAATACTGTATTTATGCTGTGATCCACATCTCTTGCTTTCCCAAAGCAGTGCCAGGAAAATAGAATATAAGAAATATAGGGCTGATGCAGGAAAAAAAAGAATGAGGTTTAATGGAGCCTGGTCTAGCATGGTCAAAAACCTGGGTCTCTTTAATTGTCAGAGACTATGCATCACCTGCCACCCTCCTCAACCTTCCCTATACATCCAGACCTTAATTGCATTCCTCTCAGGAGCAGGCAGAGGAAGGGAGGATTGTATGCATGCATGCATTTATTTTTCTGCTGTTCTCCCAAATAAAACTCAAAGCAGTTTACAATGTGGAATCAGAATCATAGAGTTGGAAGAGACTTCCTTAGGAATAGATTTTGTTACCAGGGTACTTCCACCATTTCGCCATGTGAACATGTGCATGTTTTTTCTAATTAAAATTTTTATTGAGTTTCACAATAAACCACATAAAGTCTGTAGAACAACAACAACAACAATAACAACTAACTACAACTCAGCATGGGAATATATGGAAGGAGGATTTGTGTCTGCTTAATTAGTGTTCCATTGTCTTCTGGAGAAAAAACCCATTGTCTGCTGGGAAAATATGTGATGAATAGTTATTTTGCAGCAGAATAAAAAAAAAAATATAGTTCTCAGCAAGTGCCAGAGAATCTGGCTTGTCAAAGTGTAGAGTGTCTGTCCAAGATCCATCTGTGAAGTAGGAAGTTGGATCCAGTGGGAGTGATGATTAACATAGTCAATAAAGATCATCCAGTCTTCTTGAAATGTGACAGTGTCAGTTCTTTTGTGGCCAATGCAAAACCTTGCCATAGCAGACAGTTTCTCCGTCAACCACATACCCCACATTCTAGACCACCAGTTCTCAATGGAGAGGTCACCTGACTTCCAACATTTGGCTACTTCTAATCTGGCAGCAGTAATAAGAAAAATGATCAGTTTCCTGTTTCAGGTTAGAATTAACAACTTTAACAAATATAGAAAGCAAAAGCAAAATTGGACAGAAATTTACAGTTTGATCAGTGATACATGAAATTTGATAGAGAATTGCATAATCTGTGCATGTTTATTCAGAATCACTTCCCACTAACTACAGTGGGATTTGCTCCTTTGTAAATTCATAAAGGATTGCAATGTGATGGTTTCTCCTGCACCTCACTGACTTTTTAAAGGTCTTGTTCTGCATCACCTAAATATATGTGAAAATGGATCTGGTTTTAAAACTTCAAGCTTTATTTTCCCCAGTTGCTATTTCTTAATGTATTCCACACTGGAAAATTTCCAGATGGTTCACAAAATATTGAAATGTTTTCTGAAAAAAATGGAGAATTATCCATATGCCAATAAAAACCTATTTCCTTACCAAACAGATTATTTTTCAGCCTGAGGTGTAAAATGTTAACAGGCTGCTGCAACGTGACATCTTGAAAGATTTTTTTACTGTGGATTTTTTAGGGAGAGTGGTGGAAAGGGGGAAGGAAACTTCTTTTACAAATCCAGTACTGAAAAACATACTTGCCTTTACTTGAATTTTCCTCAGATGCAAGTTTCATACCTGACTACTTAATATCTAGAAAAATGTTCATTGTTTTTTAAAAGGTTCAAGGGTGTGTGTATATGTGGGGAGTCATAAACTGGTGATATCACAGACATTGAACTTTCCCCAAACACCAGCCAGTTATATTGGACTTCAACATTCATCATTTTCAGCTGGGCTTTGTAGTGCAAACACATCCACAGAGCATCGGGACAGAGTGACTGGTACAGACGGTGCCATACACAGGGAACATGGGTAAGACTTTGACGGAACAGCAATCATGATGAAACAAATTCTGCATTTGAAGGGCATTATGTTGGAGACAGTTGGACTGTCTAATGGAGGCTTGCGTCATTCATAAAATCAAAGATCATACAGTATTCATAGACTGTCACATCTGATCTGTCCTTCACAGAACCTCACACTGGCATATATGTCCTTCCCCTTATTTATTCTTCCATCAGTCATTGATGTAGGTTACGCTGAAAGACAAAAACTGGCCCAAATTTCAAAGCTGAGTGTAGATTTGAATTCAGATCTCTATTATACACAGTGTGGTGCAGTGATTTAAGTGTTGGACTGAGACTTTGAGAGACCAGGTTTCAGATCCCTGCCATGGAAACCCACTGTGTGATCTTGAGCAAGCTGCACTCTTTCAGCCTCAGAGGAAAACAATGGCAAATCCCTTCTGAATAAAGCTTGCCAAGAAAATCCTGTTATAGGGTTCACTTTAGGATTGTCATAAACAAGAAATGGAAATGGCTTGAATGCCCACAGCAACTCCCTACTAAATTGCATTTTCTGAGAGATGAATGATTCACTGCTATGAGATTTCTGGAAAAATACAGTCTCAGGCTGGGCAAAGTGCAGGCCTCCAAATTTTGCTGGACTACAATTCCCATCAGCCTTGACCAATGTAGTCAATGGTGAGGAATGCTGAGAACTTGAGTCTAAAAACACCTGGAAGGATGCATTTTGCCTGCTCCAATTGTAGTCCTGTTTCACTGTTCTTATATGTAAACTATATAGGCTAGCTCCACCTTCCTCTCTTACCTTTCTCATTGATCTCTACACAGATCTGGAAAAAATAATTTTTTGGACTATAACTCCCAGAATCCCTGAAAGGGGGGGCTTCTAGGACTTGTAGTAAAAAGGTAACTTTTCCATCCTTAGATGCTTAAAGAGGAAAACAGCTACATGGAAAGAGCAGCCCTCTTTTCCTGCAGAAATTCTCCTTGTGTTTTTAGAAACCAAATTTCCTAAGGCTTTTTGTAGCCACCTACATACACTGGTTGATGAGAATGACAAAGGAGGCAGAGCCAGGAAGCAAGCATGAGACTGGTACAGTACACATGAGGAGAAGGCCTGGATAGGGTTTGTAGCTACCCAACAAATATTCTATAGTGAAGAAAAATATTTTTGACCACTTCAGGCGATGTATACAAATTACTGCAGGGCCATAAAGACATATTTTCAGAGCCAAAAAGATGATTTAAAAATAATTTTTATAAAGGAATAGTTAGATCATTGTGGGGGGAGGGGGGAGGAAAACAGGTTGCTTGCAATTTGCTGCAGGAAAATGGCATAGAGACATAAAAAATGAATCTTTGGACCTTTCCTGTGACAGAATTTCACAATTTGTCTGACACCATATGTTAAGATTTTGGGATGAAGGAACTGAAACGGCAATTTTTTTCCTCAAACCACTTTGACAAATCCAGATGTTGAAAACACTTCTCAGTTACTTGCATAAAAGAGAATCTGCCAGGGGCTATGAAAGGAAAGAAAAACCAAACCGAGACATTTCCTCCTTGAAAATCATCCCTAATGCTCTTGATTTGTTCAGGGGTCTGTTTTGGAAATGTAGATTAATGGTGGAAACAGTGATGTGCTGGGCCACCTCTGATGTAGCAATTTGCTTTTATGTTTCCTTTTCGTTAAATCCAGAATATTTTCAAAAGAGCAATCTCTGAAAATCTCAGAGCAAACAACAATAAAATCACAGTCATCTTATCTAGTTTCTCAGGAACTGGTGACTGGTGGCACCCAAATTAGATCAGTGTCTGGAAAAATTACTTTTTGATGATAAAACCTCCAGAATCCTCCACTCAGCATAGGAAAAATTAAAATTTCTTAATGTTTTAACTGAATCCATTCTCATAAGACTGATTCCCATATGCTTGGTATTCTCTAAGCCCTAACGTTATCTGAAGATACCAGCCACAGATGCTGGCGAAATGTCAGGAATAAACTTTTCTAGAAAATGGCCACATAGCTCCAAAACCCCACAAAAAACCTTACAAAATTCATGGGATTGCCATAAATCAACAGGTGACTTGAAGGCACACACACATGAGAGACCTCCAAAACACCTTAACAGACCTACTAAGGTCTTGTGCAGTCATGGTTGCACCATGGCTTCCTTGATTGAATGTATCTACCCATTATGCAATATTTCTCTAAATAGAACACCTTTTTAAAGTACAATCCAATGAAGACTTATTTGGAAAAAGCCCCACTATTCCATGTATTGGGAGTGCATGCTGTTTATTCCAAGTAAGTGGGTATTGGACTGAAAATAGTAGCACAATCCTAAATATGTTGTTCTAGAAGTAAATCCTGTTGATTTGGATGGAATTTATTGGTAACCTTGTGTAGAACACTAACTTTGACCTTTAATTTCAGTAGAAGTAAACCGGCTTAAATCTAAATACATTTTCAGGAGTAAGTTATCCCATTGCCTTCACTGTATTGTATTTTTATAAGTATCTTATGTGTCTGTGTGCCTGTGCCTAATTTATGTATATATGCCAAAATGGAATAACCTAGCAAATTACAGCACATGCTTACATTTGGACTGTAATATGAATTTGCCAACAGAAGTAGCTTGGGAGCAGAATATAAAAATATACAGTATTTTGCTCTTTCAGTTTGTTCAGTTAGTTTCATATATTCTCTCTGCCATGTTCCACTTCTAATATAGCTTTGGTTCATTTGGGAAGAAATACGACTCAAAGCACAGCTTTTGGATCATATCTTCCCAGGTTTGGAGGCCGAAATGAAATGACTGGCAGTGATATAAGAAAGATCCATGCAGTCATGAGATGAAAACCATTACCAAAAGGGTCTCTTCTTAAAAAACAAGAAATATAGTCCACACAGGAACAAAGAGAAAAATATCTGAGAATGTGGCACAAATAAAGGAATCTCCTTGCTGTAAACCCTGCTTTTTTGACATCTTGTACCTTTATATTTATGGACCTCTTGTCTTAACAGTGCAACTTTCCTGAGATTTCCATCAGTAACAACACAACTTGTCTCACTTCTCTTCAAGTTTCTGTTGTATTTTTCTTAGTTTTATTTGGTTTAGGCTGATGTGAACAGATTATCATGAGGTCTTGTGAATATTTATGACTGCAGAGTTTTATGGGCTTTGTTTGACAAAGCTTATGCAGGGAAAGGTTACAGAAGCAAACCATTCCCCTTACCCTACCAATGTTCCTCAAACGAATTATGTGATCTGGTCATTATCACACATTGCCATGGGTTCACTTTTAATGTTCATTTCATTCCAGTTGATTGTTCATAGCTTGGCTCAATGACTGTCATTCCAAAGTGCATTTTTTATTCTGATAAATTTCTGAACATTTCTTTTTTATGAATGAGATTTCTATGGCATGCATTTAATGTTGAAGGAACTTGCCTCCTCTCCTTTGTCTGTGAGAGTGAGACAACAAGGGCAGTTGAGAAAAGAGTGATTGTATACATTTGCTTAACTCTACTCTTCCCAACCTGCTGTTCTCTTTCCATGTGCTGGACTGCAGCTCCCATAATTCCCAGACAGCACAAGTACTGGGGGGCAAAAATGGACTGTGCTGGAGGTATAGGGGGGGGAGAAGCATGACTTAAGTGGAATCTTATGTGTGTTTTTTTTTAGATCCTTCTTCTAACACTAACAGTGGTATAACAATACATTAGCAAGCTAACACAGTTTGAGAAACTCTCCCCAGGAGTGGCTAAAATAATTACCCTCATGCTCCTTAGCCAAGATGAAGGACTAACTGGGCAACCAGTTTTGCTAGACTAATAGCATTATCTTATATTACCAGAATCAAGTCCCATATTACAATGAAGACTATATCCCCATAGCTAAAAAAAATTGAAGCAAATCAAAGGAGCTCCAGATTTTCTGGGGTCCCTGGGTGTAAATCCTTTTCTTTATGCTCATTTCAATGGCTAGTTTCAGCTACTTCCAGTTGCCCTCTTGGTCCTCTGTCCTTTATAAGTCTTTTTGCAGCAAATGAGAGGGCAAGACCTCCTTGCACAAAGCAGAAGGGGAGATCAGTGAAGATACATTCACAGCTTCCTGGCTACAGGAAGCAGAAAAAACATAACCAGGAAGAGTGAAGGAGTACTGCTGAGTAGGCAGTGCTAGGACCTCAGCTCCTCCCCACTAGCAACATGTCCAGGAGTGATTGCCCCTGAATTGCTGTACATTAAGGAAATTCTGGGATTCGGGATATTGTGGTGTAAAAGAGTAGTATTTCCAAGTTTCAAATCCAGGAGTTTGTCAGTCTTACATTCCTAATGCCCGAAAAGACCAGTGGGAACTTGTGGGGTTAGTCTTGCCCCTACAGATGTTTTCATATGACATGTGATCAGAGTCATTTTTGAGAACACGTAGTCATATTTCTGTGTATACAAGATTTTCTTTATAGAGATGGGAACACTGGGTTGGAAACCTTATGCGCATGGAAGCACCCTTTCCCAGAATGATACCAAACACAAGTTGCCTGGGTACAGAGCCAGCATCAAAGCATTCACTCTGGCACCAAAGGGTTGCAGCTAGTCCTAGATATTCCCACTGGCCCCTTGACAGTTTTGTATCTGAAGGAACAAAGCACACCAATAAGGTGTTGATGTCCCTGTCTTTGTTCTACCAGAACAGAACAGCCTCAGAACAAAATATTATTAGTTCATTTCAATTTGTGAAGACCCACTAAATCATTGATTCACTGATGAGTCAACACATACATAACTGATACTTGAAAGAGTGCCTCTAGTTGTACATGTCTGCCAGAGGACTGAGGTCTGCTGGAGGGGAGCAATTTACTGTGTAAGGATATCAGAAAGGGATGTCTCCACTGTGCCCATCCCCTTGGATACTTGATGGCACAGATATTGCTTTCATTCCAGTGCCAAGTTAAAACTTGGTTTTGTAATAAAGCCTTTGGGAGAATAATGATTTCATCCAAATGTGTATGTACGTATGTGTATAGACTGTACATGCGTGTGAGTGTACATGTGTGTATAAGGTTTTAGGTTGCTTTAATTTTTAAAATTATCCTGCTTTTAAATTATTATTAAATTATTTTAGAATGCTTACATTATCTTATTGCTTTAAATGTTAAGTTATCTTAAATGGTTAGATACTCGGAGATCTTTTGATGTAGGGTGGCATGCAAACATTTTAATAAAAATAATACAAATAAACAGTTAAAACTAATTCATTCAATGAAACTGTTCTGGTTGGGACTAACAATAAGGTTTAGGCCAGTGTCTTGTAATTATTTTTAAAGAAATGCAAGGACAGATGGGAAAACATGGATATTCACAATGTCCCCCTCACCGAAAAATATTTGCCCTTTGTCTCATTACTGCAAGCCCCAGTTTGTTCCTGAAGTTAACATTAAATAAGATTGCCTGATGCTCTTTCAGTTGCTTTCTTGAGCTTAGCTGACTAACTACTAGCAAATGTGGTGGCTGCTTCCGTTTTCAGAGTGTGGTGATCTGAGTTCCTTCATTTTTCTCCAGATGTGTGCTATTAAATTAACTACCTCAGTGTATCTGGACCAGCAGACATTAGTCATTGCTGTGACCACCAAACCCTTTCCAGACCAATTGTGGGAAAATGTCCCATTTTCTGATTTTTTTGTATTGCTAGCGTATTTACAGGGGAGCGGATGGGGAAGAAGGAAATACAACAGGAGTCACTATGACAAAAATAAGGCATTAAATAGCCTTTTCCTGTTTAGGAAAACTTTGACAAGCAAAATTTAACAGATAACATAGTCACTGGGAAGGTTGTCAAAGACCCTACAGAAGGATATGTGGGGTAATCAGGCTTCTCAGAGGTAAATCTAACCAAAATTCACAAAATCCTTTAGAGTTATAATTAACATATTCACACAGCCTTTTTGTTGTTGGCCTCTCTCTCTCTTTCTTTTTCAGGCAACACTGTCAACATAAATATTTTAACAACCATATCATGATTTTCAGTTTTGAAAGTGCTTTACATTTGTTATTCAGTTGTAATCCCATACAAACCATGCAGTGTAAATTATCTTCCACATTGCAGATGACATGATCATTTCTTATACATGCTTTAAGGTTGCTTAATGACCTTGCAGCATAGTCAAGGTTTCACAGCAGTCCTCATAGGACAATTAAATGGCTGTACGAACTTCTTTTCTACAACCTCATGTAGAATTATTCCATGTATCCTCAAGTTTTGATCTTCCTGAATACAGTGAGCTGGAATCAGACTTGATCATCTACTCTCATTGAAATTTTTGTTTGCTGGTAGAACCATCTTCTGGCAGCTGATATTAGAGATTTGCAGATGGCACAATCTGGCAGGAGAACTGGGTAAAAAGATCTATTGGCAGAAGGAGTGAAGAAGGGGCAGGTTGAGGGAGGAGCCATGTTATGCCAGATTCAAACTTGAGTTATTACTAGAACTTCTCTGCTGGTTAAGATCTCTCATGAGAAGGGGGAAAGGGAGGAGGATAGTGTGAAGCAGAGAGTGTGTTATGCCAGATCCAAATTTCTCCCAGCCAAGGGATGCAACCAAAATGCCAGCACAAAGTTAGGTCAGGACAAGGGTGGTCTTAAGTATCTCCAACATTTCTACATAGGAAGGAAAGATCTGGAGTCAGCACAGTTTCATTTGGTGTATTTTTGGTTTAGCTGCCCCTTGGTCATCTTGGATTGCAATCTTAACTGGTCAAGTTGGCTAAGGTGCAATGTAAAAATGCTTTAAACAGACCTTGGAAACAGACCCTATCCTCCACAACTCTAAATTTTCTAACAATAAAACTCCTCTAAACCTTGCCTTTGTTAAATAATTGTAATAAAGAAGAGCCCTGGGTAAAATTTATTAGAGTAGAACCACTAAATGATATGTCACATGACAAGTCAACCCGTACTTAAATGCCATTGATTCAATGGATCTAACTCTAGTTGTGGTTAAGAATTGGATTTAGCCCTTTGTTTCTAGCAATGCAAATAAGAATAACTGCCTGTGTTCTGCATTATGTGCATTTGTGAGTGGCTTAGGCTGCTCACTCTAAAATAAAACAAAACAGGAGAAGAGAGTTGGGCAAACAAAGTGCACTCATTATAAGAAAAAATGAATATAAATAAATAACAAATAAATAAAAATAAATTTTAAAATGATACAGGAATGGGGAATGTTGGCTCCTCAAGATGTTTTGAACATTGGACAATGGCAAGGGATTCTGGGAACTGTAGTCAAAAACATCTGGACAAAGACTCCCAGGAATTACTATAAAATATTCTTGTAATGGTGCCTTTTACTATTCCTAGCCCCCATTTCATAGAACTACATGAGTGAGTGCTATATATTTCTTCTGGTAATGATAACAACACCAGCTAAGGTTTAGCCAAATGTTCTGTAAAGATTATAAAAAACCTGAAACTTGATGGGGTTAGGGCAGGAAAAAACATTGTTGCAAAATTATATTCATTCTCAGCCTTGCCATTTTTACTGTCACCTGTCTCATGATCTCAGTCACATACTTCCAAGTTGTAACTATGGACAAATGTTATATTGATTCCTCAGGCTGCAGAGTGAAAGCAAGAAGCATCACCCTCACTCTGAAATGGCTTTATAATGATAACATGACATCTTGTTATCCATTTGCCTTCAACTCTGGAAGCTACTGAATGAACAACAATAGTGCCAAGTAGCAGGTGGGACCTTCTGTGGGTATAATTAATCAGCCAATAGCCATCATCAGTGTATTTTGTCTTGACCCTAAAAGTGCTGAAATATCTCCTTCATCTTCACAGTATACAGTACCAACTGTGTGGCCAAGTTGGAGGAAACAGCTCAGCACTAATCTGCACAATTGATCTCTCCCACATGCATAGCATGTAGAACGAGCTGTAAAATGTGTAGGAAGATATTTCCATAATAGTTAGTTAGTGAAATTCCATAGCCCTCTTTCTTCTTTCTCCACAGCAGTGCTTCCCATCCATGTGTATAGATAACCCTACTTTTCCTCATGGCTGTTTGCACAGGGTTCCAGTAAGTGGACCCTGTGTGCTAGATTGCCTTTTTCTTCCATTTTTAAATACTGCTGGACTCTCTCAGAGGAGAAGCACTGGTGTCTGTAGGGACAATCTTCAGCAAGGGGAAGACAGATGGCTACACTTGAAAGAGGTCTGGAGTTTCAGAGAAGGCTAGATGACTCAAATGGATTGGCTGATTGTACTTTTGTCCTGCCTTTTTCCCAAATGGGATCCCAGAAAGCTTAAAATAATTTTAAAACTAAAACATTAATTTACAAAAGTTAAAAAGGAGTTAAACTATGACATTATTAGAAACATTATTAAAAACAGTTTAATTTTTACACCATTCTTGGTCACTTTTTATTTCAATATAATACAGTTTTCAGAGACATGGCCATGTTAGTGAGGAATATCAGTATGTAAAGAGATCTCGTAGCATCTTTGAGACTGAGTGAATAGCTTTAGCATAATCTTTCATAGACTTGCCTCTGAGGAAGTAGATTGGGAGTTTATCCCATGAATATCCTGAAAAAATGGTGTAATGACACGCACCAATTTCACATGACATCACGCAAAACCCATCATTAAAGTGGTCTTTAGCTCAGTTAGCTAAAGTTAACACACGTCTTTTTACTTTTGGGATTTCAGCGACAATTCATTTCTGACATCACTTTATTTGCACGACTGCATGTGAAAATCATTTGCACAATTACTTGCCATTTTTGCTTTATTTGCGGGATGCTTTAAATGCACTTTAATCTCTCTTTAATACTCTCTTTAATCTCTCTTTAATACTCAAATTAGCCCCAATGTGATAAACTCCATAGTCTCAAAGATGGTACAAGATCTCTTTGCATACGGATAATACAATTTTGATATTGTAAATTTTGGACAATATACTGTAAATGTTCTTTTGGAATGGCACATTCTTTCCACATTCTCCTCTACACGTGTCCCACCCACCTAGGCTACATATTTGTATCTGGGATGCACATTAAAAAGACCAAAAATACTCTACACACAGAAAGAAATGCTAGTAAAAAGTTGAGTAATGATCTACTCCATCACTGGGTCACCCACTTTCTCTCAAAGTGCATAACTATATCTGGGAACAAACCCTCTGACCCTCTTCCTTTCCAGTTCCCATCATTCCTCATAAAGCCATGTCTGCATGGGCATGTAGTTCCATGAATACACTGTGACAAAGAGAAATGTATTGGTGTTTAAGAACACCAATAAAAAAGATAAATTTGGCTGGAAACCTGGATTTGATCAACAAGGTTTAGACAATGGACATAATCAGACAAGGGAAATTGGAAGTATAATCAAATGGCAATCCAAACACAATCATGGGGTTTAACGTTATTGCGTGATAGACTACCACAGACAATTTCAGACAATGGGAAGTCAGTCCGAATGCAGTCATGAGGTTTCACATTATTGCGTTAGATGTGATCACATGCAATTTTGGGTAATGGCAAGCTATTTTCGGGCAATGGGAAGTCAGTTCGAGCACAATTCGAATTCACGTAAATTCGTTGAACTAATGAATTCGTGTGAATGCATTCTGACCCCACTTTCTTTTCATTCAAAATTAAGAGAAATTCCTCCCATGTGACAAACTCCAATGATGCATATCCAGAGCATGGAGAGGTTTTTGGATGATAACTCCTAGGATTCTAGAAGTTGTATTCCAAAAAGTAACTTTCCCAACTTCTGTCACAAAATTAAAATGTAACCTCAAATGTGACTTCTCTTAGGATAATCACATTTTTAGAAAGCAGGATTTGAATGTTCATATTTAAACATGTGTTTTGAGAGAAGAGGTATTTATTTGCAAACATGGGATTTGAATATTTTGATAGGATTTTGATGTTTTAGAACTTACAGTTTTACAGTATGCTGAAGCAGTTGCAAGTTTTGTGTGGGAAGGATGTGATTTAAGTCAAGAATGACAGTTATTTAGATATACAGTGTTTGAAAACTGATAAAGAAAACAGGAAAATAAACAGATTGCCAGTGGTATTAACTAGACATGCCAAAGGTTATAGGCACATATTAGATGACATTGAGGAGTGGAATAATAAAATTTCCCCCACCTGGTGAGAGAACTCCAATAACTCATAGTCAATAATATCCAATGAAGCTCTGCAAGACCTAATAACTTATGAATCCCACCCTTAGTAGCTGTGATAAATTCGTTACTTCATTCCCCAGTGCCACATACTCCATAGGCAGCTAAATACTTCAGCACTTCAGACCACATCCTTTCTGATTTCAGGATTTTCAAAACAGAGAAGGGAATTAAAGGCTTGGATAAAAAGGAGAACTCTGGGACCTGGTGAGCTTTAAAAAAAATAAAATAAAATCTCTAGCTGCCTGCGGTTGAATACTTGGAAGACAATGTTGCCTTTTACACTGCAGTGTTTCTGGAATCCTCATTGAGTGGGTTTCAGACAGGCTTCTACAGTTTGGGAACACCCTTGCCTCATTTACAGAGCCTGCCTCTTCGTCCCTTAAGCAAGCACACCATACAGACAAGGAAAACCTCTTTTTAAAAAAATCCCTGAAAACTATTCTGGAACTGTTGGCAATTATGCTGTTAAGTAATACCTTTCCCCCTTCTGTTTCAGTGCTATAAATTCTATAGATGCTTTGTGAGTGTAACACATGTCCAGATTGTGGCTAATTCCAGAGATGGATACAAAATGTGCACAGACATTCCACTGATAACCTGGAATAGTTGTTGCTTGTTTACCAATGTGCATGCACATACCTTCATCATTGTTGCCTGTTTACCAATGTGCATGCATATTCCTTCATCATGTTCCTTAATTATTTTGAAACAATAATGTCCATAGCTGGGGAAGATATCCTTTTTGGACTTCTACCCCCAGAATCTGGGGGACAGTATCCTGTACAATGCCAGTGGGGTGTAAAATGCCATGCTTATGTAAAATGAGACTCATTGCAAGGCATTCCCATTCATATTGAGATGTATGGGGGCAGGCAGAGTTGTATCTATGTGCCAAATAGCTTTTATGCTGGCTCATTGCACTTTGGGATAAAAAGGAAATACAGCAGGCCCTCCACATTCACTGGGGGCAGGGGCACAGGACCCCCATGAAAGTGGAAAAACTGCAAATAAAAAAACATTGCTTTTTTAATAGGACACTTCTCTAGGAATCTCTTGGTCATCCAGCAGAACTCTGTGGTCAATATCTGCTAGAATTTGACCATAGATTCATGCTGGAGGACCTAAAATGCCTAAAGATGTATTTTCTCTAGGAATCTCTAGGTCTTCCAGGGCAACTCTATGGTCAACTTCCCATAGACTTCCTCTGGAGGACCTAGTGATTCCTAAAGAGAACATATTAATCAAATCAGCAAATAATGAAATCTGCAAAAGTCAAAGCTGCAAATAAGGAGGGTTGACTGTACTTGTATAAAGTGGTACTGGATACCTCCTTATACAAGCCGGTAAAAGATACAACTGCAAGAGTTACACCAGTGTAATTTCCCCATAGGATGTCAGCACCGGAGTTGTAGTCCAGAAAATTTACTTTTCCAAGCTGTGTTCATTTATGCCTACACACACGCATGCATGCATACACACCTAGAGAGAGAGAGAAAATATAATTGTGACTTGTTTGGCTTTCAAGTAAATGTAGGTATTTGATGAAAACTCAGTTCTCTGGTTTCCCTCCCCTCTCTATCCCCCACCCTCTTCATATGCTGGTAGTTGTTTGCAAAGGTCTGCTCTGGAGCAGCAGTCAAATGAAGAAAGTGGTGTTATTTCAACAAAGCCAGAAACCCTCCTTTCTCCTTGTAAATATTAGTACGTCTTGCAAGCAGGGCTAAGAGCTGCCAGGCATCCTGTCATTTAAACAGAGTCTGGACTGATTGACGCCAAGTTTCTGTGAAAGATCTGAAAGGTGGTGCATTAGTTTAGGAGTATGGTGCAGACATGCCTTTTTTTTTTTTTTTTTGAATACCCATTGACTCCCCCACTCCACTATTTTTTTAAATGTCAACAAATTCCAGGGGAGCTGGCTTCTGTCACAGTCCAAAATAATTAGCAATGAAAGAAACATTTTATTTAATGTTTGAACTAGTCAGGATTTGGTAACAAGGTAAAAAAAGCCAGATCTCCTGCTGACATCATGTAAAACAGTGAGGTGGCAGAACAAGAAGAGATGGGTGGCCCAGAAAGCCACAGAAAATACACCCATCCAGATCTCTGGACTCAGGAGAAGCAAGACAGGTCAATAAGGGTATGCCTGTTGACTTTGAGGATTATATGCACTTACACAGTGTATGCAATTCCTGCAGTCTCAGTGCAGTCAAGCCCAAGCAGTACTGATCTCCTGTTTGCCTTACTGAAAGCACGAATGGCATTCAGGTAAGCACAAAAACGTCCATCTGCTACAAGACCCTCCAAGCCAGCCTCAGAGAAGTTATAGATGAAGCTTTTATCATGCCATCACTTTGCCTTATTTACTTATGTTTACAGGGGCTCCACATGACATTGTTCCCCACCCACATGCTTACCTATTTTTTCTGCCACTACTTTCATCATTTCCCTTACTGTAGAAAATCAGTTGGGGGAGAACAACTGCACAGTGTCTTCAGATTACTGCCATTTGAAAATGCCCTCAGAAGAAAATGCTCCCTATCATTGAACTTATTGGTACATGTGTTTCCCTTATCCCTCATTGCTTTTAAGAAGACTACTGACTAAACTCTCTGCCCTAGCTCCAGACATATATTGCTGACCCACTGAAAGCAATAGGAATTAAAATAATGTGTAACATAAATCTCATGGAATTCAATGGATTGATACTAATGTCAAACTAGAAATTAATAAGAGATTCCCCCCCTGTGGTATTGATGCAAGGGTGGGCCCTTTCACCTTCTGGCCACGGGGGTGCTAGGAGATCCAATCCAGGAAACAAACTTTAAATTCCATTTGCAAAGCAAAAAGCTACTGCCTTTGTCATCTAGTTTGTCTCAAATCCTTTGTGAGGTCACAACCCCCTTTGTTAAGAAGAGAAAACTGCAGGTAGAACACTGCTTTGCAAATAGATAACATACTTCATACATACCTAATGCATCTGAGGAAGTAAACTTAAGTCTATGAAAGCTCATGCTGCCAACTTCTCTCTTTAGTTAGCCTCAAAGGTGCTACAAGATCTCTCTACATACTTCATACATGTATCTCTCATTTGACAAGATAAGGAACATTTGCATATGTACTTGCAAAAGTAGGTCGATCATGGTGTTTGCGCCACAGAATGCATTTTACACATCAAGTGGAGAAGAACTAGAAGGGGAGAGGGCACATAATTTGCATTATAGCAAAGCATTACAAGTGGAATGTTTTCTAAACCAGCTATATGCAAACTTTGGCAACATTGCTAAATTTTAAATAGAATTCCATTTGTTTTCTGTTGCCCCAAAATAAACAAGTTGATATATGCTTGCTTTGTTAAAGTTGGGTGAAATATACATAAGTAGAAAACAGAGTGGAGAGCATCAAATTATTCTTAAATGACTTGTAACAGGAATACAAAAATCCAAGCATTGAGAAAACATCAGTGATTTTTTATGGGTCTAGGCAACCTTGGTGTAGGGCAGAAAGATGGTTTCTTTTTTCACCCTTGGGCCCTGCTGTTCAAAGGGCCTAGCCTTCAGCTCATCTCACACTCTTTCTCTCTGTTACTTCTGCCACTGCCTTCCCTTTCCACTTTAACTCCACTATCCATTTCTGAGATAATGATCACAGGAAACATTTCAATAGTTTGGCTTGCTTTTGTTGAAAGAAGACAGCCAGGCGATTCCCAGAGCCTGCATAGACATGTTCTTCAGAATTCATTCTTCTCTGTAGTTCTTGTTGGAGGTGAGGACAGGCATTCTAAAGCATGAGAGAAGTATTCTGAACATACATAATCTCTCCTTGAAAACAAAGACCTTGGAATGCATTTGTTTTTTAAAGGAGATCCACCATACTTCTTAAACCTAATAATAATAATAATAATAATAATAATAATAATAATAATAATAACCTACATTCTTCTTACATTCCCCCCCTCCGCTGCTTCTGTGTCTTCCATTCCTTACTCTTTCTTGTTCTCATGCTCTACTCATTCTCCATATTCTTTCTTTTTCAGTTCTCATTTCTGCATTCCCACATCTTTCTTGTTCCATATCAAAGGACATGTTTTCCACATGGACCTAAAATATGGTAGCATCAAATTTTAAGCACATGAAAGAAAAGCAGTGTGAAGGAGAAGTGAGACCGGGATGCATTGACAAGACTAGGGTTTCTCCTTCTACCAACCCACTCTGGTTTCTTTTATTCATAAATAAACTGGCTCCTAGAAATCTTATTGGTTTTTAAATGTTTTCCATGCACAAAACCTGAGCCTATGCTTATAGATGAGGCAAACTAAACTAGATACAACAGTGGTAATTGGACTCAGTCAAATCATTTATTGTGCTAGCCAAAGGCCATGGCAAAAGACTTATCAAAATACACAAAGCATTTAAAACAAAAGGCACAAAAGTACAAAAAAGGAAAATACATCACATCATTTAACATGTAATTAAAATCGTTACTGATTTAGATAAAAACCTTTCCTGAATATTGATAAACTTTTACATTGCCATCATAAAAATTTAATTAATACTTTGAATGTCCATGGCAATTTATGGCAATTTTATATAACTCTCTCTTCCTAAGCTTTTTTACAGCCATGGCAAAACAGCCACTTTATGTGTTACAGGTATCACTCAAAAGAAACTGAACCGAATCTACAAGAGAACTCCCACTTCCATTTGACAGCAAGGGTATTAGGAATTTTTCTCTAGGATTGCTATAAAGAGGACAAATTAACATGTAATGGACAATGTGCTCCACCTGAAACTGACTGCAGATACATAGTCTGTTTTCAAATAGCACTTTGTTATAGCATGCTTCTAGAATGGCAGTTGTCATTACTTGAAATCATAGTTCAGTGAAGGCAATTCTTAAAGTAGATGGCTTGAGTTTGGTCAAATATCTGGCTCTAAAATGTTCTGTTTTCAAAAAGGAGAACCTTGGGGAATATTTTGAGGTCCTAATTGAGTGTAAATCTCTTCTTGAATCTCTCCAGAATAGCCAGTCTCTTACTTGCCTCTTATACATGCCAAAGACAGAGTTCAGATTTCCAGTACTGGTTGATAAACATTTCCATGGAGTATATCAGACGTGGTGGAATATCCGCAGTCAATCCTGTTCTTGCAAGTAAAAGCGCAATGTTTTTCCACACAATATCCACAGTCAAGTCTGTTCCTCAGTGCGAATTAACGTTTAAGCGTGATTGTGTATCACACTGGTCGCACTTCCGTCAAAGTTAAGGAGAGGTGTCAGTTCGTGTATTTTGCTGCGAATTCACGCAAAGCGGAGTGAGAGAGCATTGTTTTATTACACTAGAGACAGCTACAACATATCAGAAATAAGATCCAGTAGTAATGCACATGCTCAGTGAGGACAGGGAGCGTCTACACACCTTTTTGCTTCCGGGTGCAGCGAATGTTTCCATTTCCTGTGTCAAGTTATTGCGCGTATGTTTTAACGCTGAGTTTTCGCGTGAATACAGTCATTTAATGGTATTTAACTGCCAGCACCTGTCCTGGTTCTCCAGGCTTCTCCACAACAACCAAGGAAAGGAAAAGTCTATACTGCCTGCCAGCACCTGTCCTGGTTCTCCAGGCTTCTCCACAACAACCAAGGAAAGGAAA
>NC_056527.1:41705325-41792119 GCF_019175285.1 Sceloporus undulatus | reverse complement strand
GTCTATACTGCCTGCCATTCCATTCCATCACTACAGTTGCTTATTTTCGGGTATTTTTGCCAGTTCTCCGTTAGAAAATTGTTATTGTTATTGTTATTATAGCATACCTAGCTGCCTAACCTAAGGAAAAGGAGCCGGGTCAAGCTTCCTTCCCTTTGCCTCCATGAAAATTATGAGCCTTTCCGCTGCGAAATGCGGCCCCCGGAAGTGCCGGTTGCTCCGGAAGTGAATGGGGGAATTCTTCAGCGCTGCATCATAGGAAATTGAGACCTGGTAAATTTGCAGCGTGAAACCTGAGCAGTTAGAATTTTGCATTCCATACGAGGACAAAGTGTCATGGAATAGAAATGAACATCAATGCGAATTCTCTGAGTGCACTTTCCACCCGACTTTAAAATATGGAGGGGTCACTTCGGAAGTGTTTCTCAAGCTTTCCTGAAGCAGGTCTGTACAAAGAAATTGCGTCTGATAAAACATTGACGTTAACACGTGAATGCGGATTGTTGGAAGCTGTATCATGTCGCAAATGTTCCTGAAATGACGCGGTAAGCACCGTCTGATATACTTCCTAGTAACACAGTGCTGAAGGACAATCAGTTGATAAGGTGGCAATTTTTTTTGAAGTACCTTATCTGTGCACCATCTATTATTCTTTTAACTGGTGGGCAGCCAGATTCAGTAAGCCAAAACAAAACAAAACAAAAGCCCCTCTGCAGGAGTTCCAGTTGGTAGAGCATGAGGTTTTGGGAGAAATTTGTTCTGTAATATTTTCAAGGCTTTGCAAATATTGATATCTAAGTCCCAAATTTCTGCACGATAAAGCATCTGTGCAATTACTTTACTGAAATTTTTTAGAGCAGGTTCAATCAGCTGACCAACCTGATTATAATAAAATTTCATCAATGCTCCAACTGTTTTGTCAGCTTTCAGTTTTGCTGCCTCCCAATGCCATTTCCAAGAGAGAGACTCACTGAAAACCATGCCCAGATATCTGAATAGGTGGGTTTGTTCTATGGTATGTTGATCTAAAATCCATTTATGCCTTGGACAGTTTCTGCAAAAACCAATTCCCTTGGTGTTGTAATAGTTTATTGACACATGTTCCTGTTGACAATAGGCATTGAAAGCATTCAGTAGATTTCTGAGACCCAAACAAGATAGGGAAATAAGCACTACATCATCTGCATACAGCAGGATGAAGATCTTTCTATTCTTGTTTACTGAAGAAGGAGAATCAACTTGAGCTAAACAAGGCATGAGATCATTCATATAGAAGTTAAAAAGAGTAGGTGCCAGTAGGCATAGGTGTTTCACTCTCCGAGTTCTTATAAAAGCTTCTATCAAGGAACCATTTAAGATGACTCTAACCCTCATTTGTGTGGCTATATAGTTCCCATAGCCTTAAGAATCTAATATCAATCCCAGGACTCGGTAGTTTTCCCCATAATCTATTTCTGTTAATAGAATTAAAGGCAGCTGAAAGATCAATGAAAGCAGCATAGGCATGTTTCTTATTTTCCTTAGTATACTTCTTTATAATGTAACTTAACGTGAAGCACTGATCTATAGCACTGTATCCACTCCTAAATCCTGCCTGTTCTTCATGTATGACTTGCTTTTCTAGCTGACACAACCAAAGTCAGTTTCCTCTGTTGAAAAAACAAAAGAGGGAGAAAGGAAGAGAATGGTGTCAATAGGAAAAAGGCCTGGTAATGGAATTTTATTTTGTCATGGAATCTGGTACACACACAAACCCATCCTGTGAGGGAAATTACATCTCACTCTTAACTTATGCTTATGCCATATATTCAGCATTATATTACAGGTTGAATATCCCTTATTTTGGAATATCTATATATACATAATGGTGTGATTTAAGTGTTGGACTATGACTCTGGAGAACAGGGTTTGAATCCCTGCTCAGCCACATAAACCTACTGGGTGACCTTGGGCACATCACATATTCTCAGCCTCAGAGGATGACAATGGCAAACCCCTTCTAGAGAAACTGGTCAAGAAAACCCCATAATAGACTTGCCGTAGTATCTCCATAAATCGACTTGAAGGCACACAAGAACAGCAAAATGAGAGATGGGACCTAAGTCTAAAAACAAAATTCATTTATATGTAATATACACCATATGCACATAGCTTCAATGTAATCTTAGAAATAATACTTCTAATAATTTTGTGCACAAAACAAAGTATGCATACACTGAACCATCAGAAAGCAAAAGTGACACTATCTCAGCTACCTATGAAAAAAAGTTTGGGTTTTTGGAGTATTTTGAATTTCAGAATTCCAGGTAAGGGAGACACAACCTTGACTGCTTTAATATTATAGTTCCTATAATTGCATGGAAATACTTTATTTCCATATAAAATATTCTGTATATCAGCAAAACAGAGTTTTGAAGGGTTTTTTTTTCTTTTGAAGCAGACAAAAGAGATGTCATATTCCCAGCCTGATTTCCCTGACATGTATCCATTTACTGTTGACAGGCATATTGTCCTCTTTTTCCTCCTCCACATATACATTTTTCGCTGTTCGACCATTAGCCATATGGTAGCTTTGTCCTGTGGGTAAGTTTATTATTAGCATTTCACAGCTGGAGATGCAATAACTCAGTGTAGCTGTGATATTACACTAATTGGCCAAGACATCTCTGCAGAGAGCGGTAGAAAAGAGCGACTGGAAACATAAGCATCATTCTGAGCTTAGGTGTCAGAAAACAAGGCACTCTGCCATGTGCAAGGTATCTTAAGAAGAGCTCTTTTTGATTAAGTTGTTATTAAAAATGTTTTTTTTAAAGCTTCTCTCTTGGAGAATTGGTGGGAATGATAACTCAAAACACAGAAGCCAGGTTCTTTTTTTCAGGGGCATTTTCCATTCTCATTGTGCCATACGGAACTGAGCAAGATCGGTGAACAGTATGTGTAATGTTAACCCATCACTTAGTATTATCATCACAATGGAGTTTTGGTGGCAGTGGCAGTGGAAAAGGAAACACTACGACCTATATTAGGCATTACGTATAAAGTAAATGTCTATTATTCAGAAGCTTTATCTAAAAAATAAACCACAAAATGTGAACTGCCTGCCTCCTTGTCTGCTCTGGTAGATTTCTTTCTCAGCTGTTCATACAGCCTTGAAGGAAAAAATGTTCTTGGAATGAATGGAACCAACCAACAAACCAGGCCATGTCAAATCTGAGGCTTTAATGCCGTGTCTTACAAATTTCATCTGGAAGATGGAACA
This sequence comes from Sceloporus undulatus, assembly GCF_019175285.1. NCBI lineage: Eukaryota > Metazoa > Chordata > Lepidosauria > Squamata > Phrynosomatidae > Sceloporus > Sceloporus undulatus. The sequence goes on along the minus strand of NC_056527.1, from coordinate 41,788,860 downwards.
GGAGCTGTCATAGGACAGAAATTTACTTCACTACACAAACCTGATGTGCACAAGTGTGTATGTGTTTTTAAAAAAAGTATTCAAAAGTCTAAAATAATAAACAAAGAAAATAAAGGTCATGGGAAAAAATAGATGAATACACCAAGCTCCATCAAGAGAGAAGTGAAGAGAGATAGTGCTTGCTATGACTGCAATCCTGTACACAATTTGTCTGAAAAAAAATTGTCCCATGGAATATAATGGGACTTAATACAATTTTGTTTTTACTATCTAAAAACCATTGCAATCTCAGTCAGGTATGGGCAGATGGCAAATTTGGACCTACTGCTAGGAATATATTTGACTGAGTTGTAAATAGTATAAAGGTTAATTCCAATTAAGCTACATTATGCTACACTATTTTCACTTGAATGGCAAATTCAGACTTCAAGGCTTTTGAAAATACCTGAGTCCCCATTTAACATTATAATTATTCATCAATTTCTTCTTAAAGAAATGCTTTATATCTAGAATGAGTAAAAATTAGAAGGGACTCAATAAGGGAGTCATTAAAATAGTCATGACCTACTTGTCCCATTGATTTCAGTGGCTTTACTTAAGCATCACTGCACCTGGATCCAGTGGAATTAGTTAAATATAGCTCAAATCACTGTGAGAGAAGAGAGTGAAATATGTATTTCTGCAAAAATTCCAAATACTGTACTTCCAAAATCCATAACTGAGAAATATTGTTTAGCTGCCCCAGATATTCATACATCTTACATGTGAAAGATATCCAGGAGTCTTAGTAGCTGAATATGAGGCAATAGTTTGATGCAGTAGCTAAAAAACAAAACAACACCAAACACCAATGTGTTCTAGGCTGCATGAATAGGACTATACAGTCTAGTTTGAAGGAAGTAATAGATCTCACCTGGAATACTGTATCCAGTTCTGGTGCCACAATTCAAGAAGGATATTGACAAGCTGGAACATGTCCAAAGGAGGGTGATCAAAATGGTAAAAGGTCTGGAAACTATGTCCAAGGAGCAGCAGCACAGGGTGCTGAGTATGTAACCTGGAAAAGAGAAAGTTAAGGGATGATGTGATAGCCATGCTTAAATATTTGAAAGGGTATCATATTGAGAATGGAGCAAGCTTGTTTTCTGATGCTGTAGAGGCTAGGACAGAGGGCACTGGATTCAAGCTACTGGAAAAGAGATTCCACCTCAACATTAGGAAAAACTTGGGACAGTGGAATATGCTGAAGGGTGGTAGAGTCTCCTTCTTTGGAGGTTTTAAACAGAAGCTGGATGGCCATCTGTTAGGAGTGCTTTGACTGAGAATTCCTGGCAGGGATTGGATAACCCTTGTGGCTTCTTTTAACGCTATGATTGCCTCATAATGATGGATGTTAATATAAGAAATGTCTGAAGTCTCAGTAAAGAAATCCCTCCACTACACACCTCATATTCTGTTATCTCTCTTTTATTATTATCAATCTGCCCTAAGTCCACTTATTTCCTTAACTAGAGTAAAGTGACTGAAGCAATAAGAATTTAGAATTTATGTAAGATCAACTGGTAAGTCTACTCTAATTAGAACTAATAATTGGATTTAGACCAGGGTAGGAATCATGCAGGATTCCAGATATTGTTGGATTGCAGCTCCTAGCAGCATAATCAAAAGTGAAGAATGCTAAAAGTGACCGTCAAACAACATCTATGGGGCTACATGACTCCTCCTTTGATTTAAGCATTTGCATTTATATCCAGAGTAAAAGAAAATTTGCGTATATTCATCCAGTTTCCGGGACTGGTTATGATCAACTTTTGGAATAGCTCTGATTTGTAAAGATTACCTATACTGGCTGAATAAATTAGGATTATATGTTTAAAATCATGTATTAATGGTAGAGAAATGGAATTACTTGTTATATCCAAAATAAGATCTATCGATTCCAGGATGCTAAGCATTTCCCCATCATCACCACTGTCTCATGTTGTGACTTTCTCCTTGTCTGATTAAAGGGGGGGGGGTTAATCCAAGAATTATTACCAGAGAAGTACAACTGTATCATAAGCACACTTACTGGGATGTAAGCTTCGTGGAATACAATGGAACCTATTTCTAAGTAATGAGTCCCATAGCTTCTTTCTCTAATATGGGACTGTCTGTGAAGTGAAAAATCTTGATTGTCATTTTACAAGATTTTAAAACTATGAAAATTAAAACTGAATGTTTAAATAGTAAAAAAAAAGCCCTCTTTCATATTTTTCCTGTTTATACTGGACAAAAAGAAGCCACATATGACTGAATGAATGGCTGTTATAGCACACAACAGATATAAAAGGAAATCTGACATTATATCTGGGGATTCTCCTTGCCTCATACTAAATACTTCTGCCCTCAACTAAAGAAAATATGTCAGACAAGGGAAAAATTAACTATGACCCAGCATATAGCTCCCCATCAGAGTGGGCTGGAGGTGTCTGGTTTCCCCCTGGAGAGACGCTGTAGCAGCCAAACTGCGTGACATCCCTCCATCCCAAAAAGAACCCGGAAAAACTGGGTTCTTTTTCTGACGGTCTGTGGACATCACGAGTGTGTCATTGTAGCACTCGTGACATAAGCAATGCACAGCAATATCAGTACGATATGTATTGCTTACGTCATCATGGCGGCACCTGTGTGGATGGGACATTGCCATGATGCCACTGCCATCATGTGCTATAGTTCTGGAGCATGCGGATGCTGAGTACTCTGGAACCCTAGTATCATTGGCAACACACCGCTTTTGGCCCGTCTGTCCTTAGAATCCTTCTCTTCAATATCTGCATAAGGAGGATTTTAACAGAAGAAGAGGAGTGTCTCCACCACATGAGACCCTATTTACAGTGTGGAGTGGTATAGCCTAGATCCTGCTTTTCCTCATTGGTGAGCTCTAAGCCATAAACCCAGTGGAGTTTAAAAAAAGAGATATTTTAACATGCTAGATAGCTCATCAGAAAGCGAAACTTGAAAATTTACCCACAAACATTTCCTCAGAACGAAATTCACTCCTTGCTTCAGCTGCATATCTTGCTGCTTCCCTGTCTGCTTATATATTACCTGTTACATTACAATAACAATCATCATCATTGCAGAAATATGCCAGCTTTGGGGATAAGGCTAAAATACATCACCAAAGCAAAAGAGCCTGATGGATGAATGACAGGAATTGGTAACTCAATCTCTTCTTGGCTATTATAGGTCTATAGAATTATATTGCCAGCTGATCCAAAACATGGCTGGCTTTCCTTCAACCCTCTAGAAAACCACAAAATACTCCACATAGTTGCCATGGGTTTCCTTCTCCACCGTGGAGATCATACTTCAGCATTAGGCTATGCCTTTAAATAGTTTAAATAAACTTCTTTCAGTAGAATTGCATAATGCAAATATGGTTCATCTCCATCAGGCAGATACCGCAATCCTATAGTCCTCTGATACTGAGAGTATTATATTCCTTAGCATTGCTCTTTAATTCAAGGATATCAATTGGCCTGCACATCAAGAATATATATATTTCTCAAATACATATTGTATATTTTGATCTCAGAGTTAAGACAGAAGCCACCTTTCAGTGTAGAGTTCAGTGAACTTACCAGTGATGTCAATCTTCACTTATTTCATTCCCACATGCAAGAATTTTTCCCAGCTCTGCACAATTATAAAGGTAATTTGTAATTTTCAGTAAACCCCCCACCAGCCAGCTCTGTACAAATACAAGGTTTGCTGCACAATTTTGATCATTTTGGGGCTGAACTGGAAAAATTAATTTATACAAAATTACACATGGTTTTCTTGTGCAGAAAGTATATTTTGGGGCAAAAAAAATATTTTGTGCAAAATGTATTGATTTCTGCACAATTTATATATAGAGAGGGGGGAGAGAATACATGCACTTGCCTATATAGAAAATGCAAGTAGGAAAACTCCATGTGGTTTTTCTATGTAGGATTTTGTGTGTTTAAAACACATATTGCATAATTTACACAATTTGTGCAAACACATGGAATCCCACACATATGAAACATATGAAACATAAGATAGCAAGCTGTTCGGAATTGGGGTCCATCCCTTACTCATATTTTTCAATATAATGCCACGTATGTTGGGTGGCATTATATAAACCAGAGGCAGAAAACCTTTGGTGCAGATCTCATGAGCGCCATACAACATGGTCACTTGTAAGGGACTGTGGGATCTATAGCCCCCAAAATCTGGAGTACCAAAGGGTCCTCACCACTGACAAAAATGATGAGGATGAGGATGATGAGGATGAGGATGAAAAATGGTGAATTAGTTCAGGTCTCAGAAGGCCAGAAATACAATTTTAAAGAAGCACAGTTCAGGATCTGCTGTTGTATCATGGAATATTTGCCAGAGTTTTGTGTACATAAAATAAGAAAAGTAATGGCATGAATGATGACGGGTGCTCAGACTTATTTTCATTTTACCAAGATTGAGCCAGAGCTCATGTCAGCTTGGAAAGGGAACTGGGGAATACAGCATACTTTTAAATTACATCCTGGAGGCGAGCAGCATTGCCAGTATACATTGTGACTTTTTCAACTGTTCTTTCCGCTCCCTCTAGAGTGTGCTTTGACAGCACACAATGGCACTATTGCAGTCAGCATTTTTGTCACTATGACTTCAGTGACATCTCAGAAGGCATGAATTTCTGGTGCCTTTGTGCGTGCGCTGCTATAAAATGTCTGCTAAACAAATTGACTCCTCAAATGTTCCTTTATGGGTAGAAACCACTGTAAGAATTTAATAAGATAGAATAAAACTTTTAAGCTTAACCATGAAATAAGAATGTCATGCTATTAAACTCTTTAGGGTGGCTTAATTGGCCATCACCTGAGTATTTAAATCTGTAAAATTACAAAATTGTTTATATGATGCCCTGTTGTGATTTTACATTTATTGAGTTCAGTAACAGCCACTCGTAAGAGTTTTGTTACAGGCTTTTATGGAGTCAAATTACACCCGATCTCGTCTCATTGTCTCTCATTGTTCATTGACACACTGAAGACAATAGAATCTGATCAATTCTGCAACACAGTTCAACCCTGCACCAGCTCACATTATTCCTCTGGAGGCCAGAGCCTTTGATATGTTGCATCATCTGTGCCTCTACAGATGACATAAATTCCAGGAATCCTTTCAAATCAGCATCTTATATTTCATATAGTGAAGATGTATTGATATATGCTTTCTAAAAGAAATAACATGTTCTCTTTTTGTTTATCAGCAAAGGCAAGTTAGTTTAAAAGACAGCTAAACAAATGTTTTCCAGTTAAGATTTTTATGTGAAAGGAGGTGGGGTGGGAATGGAAGGGGAAAGATAATGTAGTGGGAGAGAAAGAAAAATGGATAGCAGAGAAAGGACTCCTCTAGTCAGGGCAAATGTGTTGGGAGGGTGCAGTATTTGTTGTGCTGTAGTTTGTGTGTGTGTGTTTTTAACATATCAAATTACATTACTGTTGGCCTGAACTGTTTTCTGCCAGTTCCTGCCACCAGCTGCAACATTTTATGCCCACCCACAAGAGGGTTTCTATTGAATTCCATAGTATATTGGAACAATATGTTCCCTTGCCTCCCCCTTCTTTTAAAAATTCTTTTAAAAATTTTCCTTTTTAGAGTTATAGTGCTATAGTCACATGCTCTCAGCCTCAAGGGAAGGCAATGGCTAATCTCCTCTGAACAAATCTTGCCAAGAAACCCCCATGATAGGGCCTGCTTAGGGTCTCCATAAGTTGGAAATTGGGTTGCCATAATTCTCTACTAAAAACCAGGACAAAATGCAGGACAAAATTTAGACCAAAATATAGGAGAATTGTAGGATAAAATTTTGCCCAAAATGTAGGACATTTAAGGTCCTCCATTTTGCTTAAATGTCCTACATTTTGGGCTAAATTTTATCCTACATTTTGTCTCGGTTTTTAGTAGAGAATTATGGCAACCCTAGGCGGGATACACACTGCCATTTAGTACGTATACAATACGTACTAGGGTTAGGAAGGGGCGGTGCTTCCGCACCCCCCAACCCTAGTACGTATTGTATACGTACAAGATGGCGGCGCCCCTTCTACATGGGCGCCGCCATCTTTACGTACTGGACGCACAGCATCCAGACGTGTCGCGGCGCCTATGACGTCGCGAGTCCGCGCCAGGCGCCTCGCGACGTCATTGAGGCGCCGCAAAAAGAAGCTCCGAAATGGAGCTTCTTTTTTGCTCCGCGCGGGAGTCGCGCGGTTTGGCTGCTGCGGCTCCCGCGCGGAGCAAATGGCGGCGGCGGCGGACCGCTGCAAAGCGGCGGTCTGTACCCCGCCCTAGACTTGGAAACAACTTGAAGGCACACAACATAAATACACACAGTGCATCAGTGAAATGGCACTTTTGCATCATAGATCCAATAGAGCTGACTGTCATCAGAGCAGAGATGGCCCTCTTCCCCAAAACCTCCCCCACTGATCCTTAAATTTCTTTCCTTCAGCCTTACCCACCATCAACCTCAGCTTTACCCTTTATGCAGCCCCTTTGGAAATCCTCCCAAGAGAATACAGCCTTTCAAATAAAGCTATAGCTTCCTCATATATCTGATCCACACATTACACAGAATGAGGTGGAAAATTTGGGCTGCATCTACACTGCAGAATTAATGGAGTTTGACCCAAGTTTAACTGCCATGGCTCAATGCTATGGAATTCTGGGATTTGTAGTTTTGTGAGCTACTTAGCCTCCTCTGTCAGTGAGCTCTGGTGCCAGAACAAACTACAAATCATAGGATTCAATAAGATGGCCATGTGAAAGTTAAAGTTGTGTCAAACAACATTAATTCTGCAGTGTGGCAGCAGCCTGAAGGGGTAGAATTTTGGCTATATCATTTCAAATTATCAGTGTAGGGTTGTTAATGCTTTTAAGTGATTCCCCCAAACCAAAACAAACTAATCTTAACTAGCACAGCAGAACAGCCAAGGAGTTTTTTAGAAAAGGAAAGATTAATAAATGTGAACCTTTCCTTCATCAGCATCCTCAAATGGTAGAATCCAGAACTCTTTCATTATCACCACAGAGCTGTGGAAAGTTTCTGAGCTTGAAAAAAAGAGGGTATTGTCAGGATTCTGCAAAGCTCAGCATTACATGCATATATTTGTGCGGCCACATCGTTAGACATCAAAACATTTAATAGCTTTCTCAAGCACAGAGAAGCAATTTGTCTCTGGCAAGAAACCCCTGAAATGTATATAAGCACTTTCAAATCCTTTCCTATGAAGAGAAAAGCAATTCAAATAATACTATCTCATTATACAAAGAGACCATGAGGCAATGTCCTGTCTGTCTGTGGTTCAACCTGCAACTACTATTATTAATACCATTATTTTTGTTGTTGTTGTTTTTAAGGCAGCAGGCTTCTCATCACTAAAATGTGATGTCGCACATGTGCCAATGCCACAAGTACCAAGTAAGCACAACCCATGCCAGTAAAAACAAGGCAACTGTTCTGCAAGAAAATGCCGTGTGTGTGGAAATGTTGAAACTCCAGGACTAATTTTTGTAATTATTTGGCTTAATTGATGAAAATCTCGAAGTTCCCATTATGTGATGTCCTCTTGTTTAGAAGAACTATAGGGCAAAACCTAAGAGAGACCTTTTTATATACTCTTTTGTCAGGATTGGGTCTGCTATTTTGTAGAGTGAGGCAGCCTCTTTGGGTCGAACTGGCCCTGGGCTAGGCATGTTGGTGAGGAGTTGGAGAACAGAGTTGTCTGCAGTCTTTGGTTACAGTGAAAGCAGCCAGGGTTGAAATAATTCTTGTCTAGTTGGCTTCAGTACAAAGAATATGTGGTGGGCAGGGGAATGTGCCAACTTGTTGCTGAAAGTAGTTCAGGCAGGCCCTGCCTTTCATGTTCTGTTTATGCTGAACAGAACTGGGAAAAATCACTTTTGGGCATTAAACTCCCAGGAATGATCTCTGCTGGTGTGGGCAATGACTAAACAGAACTGTTAGGTTATGTAGAGGCAGAACACAGCTTGGAAAAATGCCTTCTGGACTACAACTCCCAGAATCCCCCAGCCAGCATGGCCATACTCGGCACTGGCTAGAGGGCTGGGGAAATCTGGGAGTGTGGTCCCAAAAGTAGCTTCCCTAGGCTCAGACACTGAATCCATTAGACTGTAATCAAAAGAATGATGCTGAACTTAAAAGATATCTTTAGAATGTCTTCTCAGAACACAGAGCCTTTCCGCCACACTGGTTGCAAAATTTCATTTAGAAGCAAAGCCTCCCCCCCTCCCTCTTGGGATCTGAATCTTCACATTTCCCTTCTTGAGCCTTCTTTTCATTTCACCACCATCTTATTAAGCATTCAATAACAGCGTCACCTTCAGCCTTTGGACCAGTCCATCCATGTGGGAGCTTAATGAAAATCTCAGAGTCATTCCTAAGTGGTTATCGGATTCATGTGTCTCTGGGCTTTGACTATTATTTTAAAGTTAAAATTCAGCATTCAGCTTGGCTTCTGTGTTCTTTGCTGTTTGGCAGTTTTATGTCTTGACTGAGCTTCTATTGGACAATGTCTTGAATTGCTGGACTATGTTTTAATCAGACCATCCCTCCCTCCCACCACCTTTTCAGGGAGGGAGGGGAGTGATTATGAATATGTCCAATTAAACTGAACATCTCTGGTCACCATCATGGGCAAGTGCCTGTGCTTTGTAAGTAGAATGACATGTTACATTTCAAAGTATATTTGGACTCAAGGCAAAATTAAACCAATAAGCAATACAAATTCTTTGTTGTTGTTGTTTGCTTTCAAGTTATTCCGACTTATAGTGGATGTGTCACAGAGTTTTCTGGGGCTGAGAGTATGTGACTCACCCAGTGTCACACACTGGGTTTCCATGGCTGAGCAAGGAATCAAGACCTGTTCTCCAGAGTTGTACTTCAGGGCTCAAACCACTACACCACATTGCTTCTGAATACAAACTCTAGGATTTCAGAAACTATCTCAAATGTTCCAGTGAAATAAATTAGCTTTCTTTCTTCTTTCTTTACACACACACACACGTGTAATACATACATACATAAACATGATTTAGAATGCTACAGGGAAAAAGAGAGAGAGAGAGAGAGAGAGAGAGAGAGAGAACATAAAACACAGACTCTGCCCCCAGGCCAGCCTTTCAGACCAGTCTGTAAGAGTCCCTTAGTCTCAAAGATGCTATAAGATACCTTTGCATACCGATTCCACAGTACTAACATTAATATTATCATGGGAAACGGTTTTCATCCCAGGATTGCTCCACGACAAACCTTCCAGGTGGCTTCAACAAGAAAAGATGGGACAGGTCTTGTCCTACACACTCCTTCACACAAAGTCAGGGTTCCATTCTCCAAAATTCTCGGATTTGTACTTTTCTGAGGCACCAGCACTCTTTATCAGAGGCACCAGCTGCAGCATTCTATTTCCACTCTCAAATGGGTTTCTTTTTAATTCTGTTCCCTTCTCCCTCCCTCCCTTCTTTAAAAAATTATTAGATGGCATCAGTGAACTAGCACTCTTCCATTATAACTGTATGATGCTAAATATTTTTTAAAACAAATCAGAGAGGAGAAAATTTACTTTTCAGACCTTAGGACCACCTGCATCAAAGCATAATTCAGGTTTTGTTTTAAAAATAAAACCATCAACAAGAACTGTGAAAGAGCCCTAGTGCAGAAATGGAATGAATGAATGCAGTGGTGAGAACAACTGAGAAAACCCAGTGAGCCATAAAGCAAGAACTCACACTTCTTTAGATCATTCTGGAAGAGCCGTGAGAAACTTGTAAGTGTATTAGTCAAACATGGTTAGTGTGCAAAGGGCCAATGAGAAAACACTGTTGAGGGGAGTGCTTTTGCACACATTCCTGCCCCACAACCCACTTTTAGGAGCTGTCATGTATTCAGGCAAATACTGGAAATGGCACGAAATGTGGAAGCGATTCAGCTATAGTCATACTTTTCTAAACTCAAAATCATTCCCACAACTTCTCTTTGTCTCTAGATACAAACATCTATTTCTTTCACTAATAGTTTTGGCATTTAATATGGGTTCTGTTTTTCAACAAACCTATTAGCTGGAGTGCTCTAGAATACAGTCTGTAGCTCAAGTAAGTGTAGGGGATCAGGAATCAAATGTGAAATTCACTCAGACAATAGACTCCTTGTAATCTGTCAAGGGGGTAGATTTAGGAAGTTAGTCTGTGCCTAGAAAATATAGTATGAGACGTAGTCTGGAATCCCATCCTAGCAATGACACTGAGAGATGGATTTGTCGATAGTGCACTGAAAGTAGAATTGGGCTGATAGCTACTAGGTCAAATTTTGCTCTTATGACTGAGGAAAATTCAGTTACCCACTTGAGGTATGAAGTTCTCAAGAGTCAGCCCTAAGTCACTGTTATATATTTTGTCAACTATTTTAAAAAGCCAGCCCTGACCTGGTGCTTTATTTTAATTATTCTTGATCCCCTCAATGTAAAACCCTTTTTCCAAATGTTCGTTTAAGTGGCTCCTATTAAGTCTTTATCAGCTGTGAGCATTTCAGCCTTGTGCGTACCAAAATTTCTCAATCTGACAGAATAAGAAATGCATTTACATGGCCTAAGCTCTTAAATTGTCCCTTTCAATTAATGCCCCATCATGGAGCAATCTGGAAACCATTAGTCAGTAACTCTTCACTGTAATTGTTTGCAGCTGAGTATCCAGGCCTTGGTAATATAAGAATAAAGAAAACTCAGTAACAAGTGCAATTGATTCCATTCAGTATTCCCTTGGTGCTTTGCCATGTTTGGCCTGCATAAGAGGAAACTGGAGAGGTCCCCTCACCCCACCCCTCACTTTTCAGGGCCAGGAAATGAATTGGCAGACATAAGATGGTCTGTGTGCTGCTTGCCTTCATTTCTCAGCTGGTCCTTGTTAAAAATGAGACGATGGGGCTCCAGCAATTTTTTTTCTGAAAAAAAGAGGGGGGGGCAAGGGAGAGAAAAATGAGACCTTATTTTACTAATAGATAAAAATGATAAAAATGACACTGTTTCAATTTGCTATATGCTAACAGCAACCAGAAGTTGCCACCTTCCAGGAGGTGTCCACAGTCAGGTCCAATTGTTAATTTGGGTAACAAGAGGTTTCATTTGTAGGGTTTTGTAGACGGGCTTTTTAACCAGTTCTGAAAGCAGAGGAAGCCACAGTTTCCATGAGCATCGAGGTGCCCCCGCCTCTTAGACAGGTGGAGGTTAAAGAGTGTTTGGCTGTTGTAAATCTAAGAACATTCCAAGCCTATTTTTACCAGATTAACAAGGGCCCATTTGTTTTGCAGAGTGATGACTGAACAACAAAGGTACATGCATGCCACCCAGGAGGGATGTTTTAAGGTGGACAACCCAAAACCTATTTGAGCCCAGCAAATAACCAGTAGCCTTTTTACTTACTCAGTTATTCAGAAAAATCAAGACACAGTTTCTCCCTAGGTTGGCATTATTGAGGTTTCCCCCCCTAAATGTAATCCTATTTCCACTCTCTAAATTGCTAGTCTGTGTGATTTTGGGTGATCTCATTCCAAGTTGTATAGCCCTTTCACATATGAGGAACTGACATGGTTGCTCTGTCTCATTTGGTGTTGACGTGTGGCTTGTGGCACGTTTCATCAGTGTAACAAGGGCTGAATTAAACATTCTCTGCTGGGAACCCTGGGTTCAAAGTGATGGAGATATTTTTGATGCCATGACTGCCAGTTGCATTATGCTGGTGACAAGCTGAATTCTTACAAGTGGCCACCATTTTAATTTTTCCATGAATCACTTTGGAACTATGCTATGTTATCACATATCACTGTTTCCCAGCGCTTTCTGGAAGATAAAATTCTAGTTGCCAACCAACAGTTTTCAGGAAGAGTTTTGTCTGCCAATGTCACTGAGCCCCTAAAACCACCCCATTTCTTCTGAGCTCTGTTGGGGTGGGGAGACATGCAGTTGGCTGTTGTTTAGCTTGTGACTTGCCAATCTGATTACTATGCTTGGGAGATCCACTGCTTCTTCTCTCATTTCCAAACATCCTAGCTGAGCTTCTTGTTGAACTGGAATGCAAGCGTACCAGCAAACTGGATGCTGATTCAAGGTGCCTGTCTTTCTCTTCCCCCACTTTCTTTCTCTCTTTTGTTTGCTCACTGCCTGTTCTGCCTTTTAATCCATCTGGGGAAAATTAATATTTGTCTGCAGGAATAGCAGGAACAGCAGTGAGCAGGTGAAAGATGAAATGGGGAGGAACTTTTGTGCTCATCTCTCTGATTTGTTTTGAAAGTACTTTGTTGCATGTGTTCATAGTGTGGAAAGTTCTCTTTATAAAAAATATTAATCTGTCTTCTCCATTTCTTGAAGAGGAAGTTTGAGAACCTGCATGGGGAGATGGAGCATAAAGTTCCACTCGTATGGAACTCCAGTCTCCTCCCTCTCCATTCCAATATGACTTACCTGTTTTCTGCCACATTGATATGACCTCTTAGTGCCCAGTGGAGAAGCATCCAGTTATGTCTCTGTAGCAAAATCCACAATGACACAGGCATCCACCAGGACCCCCCAGCAACCCTCTAGAAGTCCTGGAGGATGATGTCATTGTATGTCCAGTTATAGGAACTTATATAGACATTTTTATGTTGTTCCTGCTCTGCATTGACCACTTAATGGCTGTGACAAAGGGCCTCCTGTCAGATTTAAAGAAAGCTGGGGGAGTGGGGCATTACAAAAGGAAGAATTCCTACCTCACTCTACCTAATGACAGGACCAGTCCTGCTAGGAGCCTTTAATTTTGGAAAAGATACGTACAAACCCAGAAACATGGCTCGACAGAAGTATTTCATATCCAATTTTCATTTACCACATTGGCCTGCACATCGACATATTAAAAATGGATATTCAGTTTAGAATAGTTACAGGTAACTAGAGGCAGTGCTAACAAAGAAGTATTTTCCTTCCTTCCTGAATCTTCTACAGATCTGCTTAAAATGAAACCTTGCTAAGATCCTTGGAACCTATTCCTCTAAATCCCAGTTGGAACAAAAAAAGTTTTTAGAGCTTGGAAGCATTATTGTTGGACTTGTTGTTGTTGTTAACTGTCCTCGAGTTGGCCCCAACTCATTGTGACCCTGTGAATGAGAAATCTCCAATGCCCCCTGTCCTCCACTAGTCTGCTTAGTTCCTACAAATCCATGCCCATGACTTCTCTGATTGAGTCTATCCATCTGGTGTTCAGTCTTCCTCTCTTTCTGTTGCCCTCTACCTTTGCTAGCATTATTGTCTTTTCTAATGATTTCTCATGATGTAGCCAAAGTACTACAGTCTCAATTTGACCATCTTGGCTTCCAAGCAAATTTTTGGCTTTATCTGCTCAAGGAACAGAAAGGTCTAGGAAAAAATGTTAACAGAATGAAACATACAAATAATTTTAATATCTAAAATACATTCAATAAGTGCAGTGACAAGGAATTCCCTTATATCAAAATGTACAGTGTATAAACAATGCAATACACTGTGCAAATATGCATGGGAAAGAGAAAATATATTCACATCCAAATGTGTTTTGACATACGTCTTTCTCAGTGGTAAAACAAAGCTGTGGTCATACAGAGCAATTATCCTGTTACCAAACAGTCATCCAGTGACAATAATTTGGAAACATTCACAATAGTCTTTATAACTTTTTTGAGCATCCAGGAAATACATTTTTCTTTATTATAAGCCTGATCCATCCTATTTATAGGTACTGGATTACTCTTTGGTAGATATTTTTGCATATCTCATAACAAAAGTTTCTTCTTGGAAGAGCTTTTGGGTGACCAAATAATTTCTTTCATCAGTTTTCACAACTAAAGGTGGCACCAGTCCCCAGCAACAGAATTTGTTGGTTCTCCTCAGCCTGGCTTTCCAACTATTCCTTCCTCAACTTAACTGTCTATTGTTAATATATTCTCAGTAGTGCTTGAAAACAGACAGTTTGATTTTCCCAAAGCATCTGCTATCTTAGAACTCATTTCCAGCAACCTTGTCCTTATCAGTCATTACCAAGAGGGGCTTCAGAATGCAATAAACCATGCAGAGATGTGTTGTTGCTGCTCATTATATCACAGTTCTACCAGCTGATGCCCATGTGAAATACACACTGAGTATGCGTTCAGAAATCAGTCCCAGCAGAAAGAAGTGATGAGCCTTTCTATGCCAACAGAAAATTGTTTGGTATATGGGCTGAAGTACCTTGAGCATAGCTTAAAATTTCCTCTGATTTACTGGATGCTCTCTAGTTTGGGTTAGTAATGATGCTGGAGGCAGTGGGTGTTGGATGAATGAGAACTATTCCAGCTAACAATATCTTCTGTGAGACACACAATTCATTCTTCCTATGCTAGACATGTTGGCACAAGCCCTCCCAGAGCACATTACTATTTTAATCTAGAACTGCATCTATGAAGCAAGGGCTGGTCTTTCAGTTATAATTGGAAGCTATCAGAGGGAAGGCATGGAGGGCAGCAAAATCTTGGAGGTCAGAGGTAGGTATGCCAAATAGTCTATCCTCCATCTTTTTAATTAGCATGTTCTCCTAGGATGTGGTGGAGCACATTTTCCCTTCACCAACATACGAGAAAGAACCTTTGTACTCCGAAGGCAAAACATTTCCTGTCAGCCCTCATTATCTAGGAAATGAACATATACCAAAAAGAGACTTTGTTCATCTATTAGCCCACTGCAGTATCCTCTGACAGCCAGCAGCTTCTAGAATCTGCAGTAGCAATCTTTTCAATATCTGTTATCCAGTCCTTTTTAGCTGGAGATGCCACAGATGAATCTGCATCTTTCCCATGCAAAGTAAGTGCTTTCCTGTTTAGCCAAGAGTAGACAACATTCAGATGTTTGGGGCTACAGCTCCTCATAAGCTTCAGTTGGCATGAACAATGGTTAGTTATCCGGAGGGCAGCCTATCCCTCCACTAAACTATGGTCTCTCTCTCTCTGTCTGTCTTCCAGATCTTTCCATGCATTCTGATCTTTTAAGTACTGTTTTTATTCACTTGCTGTGTAGAATATATTTAATTTTTGTCTGGTGTGTGCTTCAAGGATATTGCATTTGCCATCATCTCAGCTGTTGTAGATTATTGAGGAAATAATGGCAGTCATTTCCCTTAAGGGTGGGTGGGTGCTATGCTGATATGATGACCCCCCCCCCCCATCAACTCTTGTAGACATCTAAGTTCACATTTGACGTTAGAGAAAACTAGGCAGTAACACACCCTTCCCCAATCTGGTGTGACTCCAACATGCTTGTCTAAAGCTGCCATCATTCCCAACTCTGTATGATGCCAAAGCAAAGCTTAACTCCTTGCAGTTGCCCACTCCTTGTGATCTTGCCCATCACTGACCTACAGTGAATCATTTCACTACACTCCTGAAAGCTTTATGGATTAAAGGAATGGCAAGAGAAGAAGACCACAAATTATTCCAGTTGCTGGCTGCTTTGAAAGCATGTTCCTTCTTTCATGTGGTTAAAATTGATCTCTCTGTTGTCTCTGACATGGAATGCCCCAAACTAATAATGTTAGTTGATCAATATAAAAACTGTGCATAACGAATTACACTAAGAGGTAAATGGATTGCTATGACAAAGGACTACAGAGTCAGAGACAAAAAGAAATGGCAGCTGATTGGCAGAAGTGAAATAGAAATAGCCATCTGGAGCAATTTGTTTTACTCTACAGTTTATATAGTCAGTTTCAAAACAACAAAGGAAAAAAAAACTCTAAAAATACAAGTTGCCTATTAATAAACAAAATATATTATAGCATCTTTCCAAAATGGAATTAATGGCCATGGGAGAGAGATATGCTTAAACATATCATTTGAGAATGATCTCTCTTCCTCATTCTTCAAAACATTCTATGATTCTATGATTCTTTATCTAAAGTTTTGCACATATTTCTTATGGAACACTCCTTTTCTAGGAAGGTAATGGAAGTCAGGAGAGACCAACTAAAATCTCCCCCTTTGGCATTTTGAATATGAGATGATGCCAAGGTTCAGAATACAGCACCACAACTTAACTGTAACTCTGCTTCTGAATTTTTGAAAATTATATTTTTAAATGTTTATATATCAGAGAGGGCTATGAACTATTTTTAAAAGTGAATGGCCATTTCTGGAGGCTTCCAGGAGAAGAAATGTATTTTTTCTGCCAGTCAAACTGCAGGCCAGGTGTCACTAAAACAGTCTTCGGAGGTCATGTGGAACCCCAGGGCCCACTTTGCACACCCTTGACCTAATTGTTGTTACTGTTTAAGGATTAAACTAACATTTTCTGATGCAGTATGAGTGAAATAACAACATCTACTACAAAAGGGGACACTGGACATCCTCTCTTCATGACAGCTTTGTTAGTCCCCTTTCACCTCAGAAGATCTTCCTCAATAAACCCAGCTGTAAGCTTTCCTTCTTTGCATTTCACTTATTTGAGTGCTAAACAATACATTGAACAGAATTTGTAGGATTTTTATCTATCTTGTTGACTATTTGAAAAGTATAACACTAATGGGGTGGGGTGGATAAATATTTGCAGCTTTTTGTTCCTTGGCTTAAAAAAAACCAGGTTTCCTGATAATCCACATATCATGCATTGCGACATGTTTCAGAAGGTCATTCTGTAAGACATGTTTTTGGAAGATCATTTTGTGTAAAATAATGTTCTTTTTCACAAAGCTATTATTTTCAGGTAATCATGTCAGGATATTTTTTTGCAAGATTGCTGTTCTTTTACATGATTTTTTGTGAAATATTTTCAATAGGGTTTTTGTGTGTGCAAGATTGCTGTTTTTGTGCAAAAAAATAGGAATGTTGCATGATACCAACCTCAAGGAGGGTTATGCAAGAATGTGGAGGGGAAAAACATTAAAAAGCTAAAGGTTATCAAGTCATATCCAACTGTAGGAGGTGGTGCTCATCTCCATTACTAAGCTGAAGAGCCAACATTGTCAAAGACAACTCTGTGATTATGTGGCCAGCATGACTGCACAGAGCACTGTTACCTTCCCACTGAATTGGTACTTATCTACTTGCAGTTTTACATGCTTTTGAATTGCTAGGCTGGCAGAGGTTGGGACTAGTGAGAGAAACCCATTTTGTCCTTTGGCACTTGGGCCTCGAACTGCCAACCCGCCAATCTTGCATTTATCAGAGGCAGTGTCTTCACCACTGAGCCATCACATACAAAAATAGCACCAAACCCCCATGTGACTATTTTATGCTGCAAGATTGTTGGTTTTTCACACAAGACCTTCGTGCAACACCAGAATTTTGCAAAACAAAAAACTTGAAAGCTATCTGAAGCCTCTTATAGATGTGAGCTATCTGAGAATAGCAAAAAATTTTGAGAAAGAAAAACACGGTTCTCATGCAACTCTTCACCCCCCATGTATTTCTGCAAAGAATTGTCTCCTGAAACATGTTGGACTATGCAAGTACTGGAGGGAACTGTGCCAAAATATTTGTTTTCTCTGTAGTGGATTTAAAAAAAAACAACCTGTGAAACTTATTCATTCTCACTTGCTAGGTCAAAATAGTTAAATATTCATATCCCTACAGTGTATAGTAGCTGTTAATAGAAAAAAGGAATCTTGCTTCCTTTGTAGTATTGAGAATTAAGGTGTCCCACTGTCGTGCTTTACAGAGGACCACTGTCTATCTGAAATGGTCTCCAGGTAGTCCTTTACTGCCCAGTCCAAGTCCTTTTTGTAGATTAAAAAAAATCATAAGAGAGATCTGGTGCCTTGAAATGGCCCATCAAGAGTGGACAGCAGACCAACAGGCATGCAAATCACTTTATCCCAGACTCCTTCATTCTGGGGCTGTGCATTTCAACATATATTATAGTAATTTTGTATATATGTAAATAAACCAGCACATACATGTTCTATTTAAACTGCACTCTCTTTTTCCCTCTTTTCTGGTAGTGTCTTTCCCCATTTTCGGCATAATGCTCCATTGCACTTGAACATGCTCAGCAGCATACATAAAAGAAATCTGATAGAGAGATGGGAAATCATGTTATAACTGGCCTAATAGGAAAATAGTTAGCCACCACTAACATAGGTCTGGAAGAGATATGGTAAGTGTCATCTGTCAGAATCTTTACTTGTCTGCTTCAGTGCTAGAGCGATTATCATTTTTCAGCAAGCTCTCTTCCCTAAGCCACTAAGGTTGCCAATGTCCCACTTACTCATATCCACATAGCCTAGTTTGCAAATTATTCAAATTTTACAGTATGAAATGAAATATATAAATCATATTTTCATATTATACAAAGTAAGAACTTTACCTACTGCATTCTTTTTCTCTGGCTATGTTTCATCCTTAGCATCCTGTATACAGTTAGCGCTGATTCCAGAGAGCCATTATAACATAATATTTATACTGTTCATCTTGGAACAGGGAGACCTATTTTGCTAGAGTTTTATAGGAATAAATGGACAGAGGGACCATGTAATGTAGCCTTGCACATTGGGAGTACAGTACAGTACTTTATCATCATGGTGTCATCATAAGTTGTCTTTTTCTGGTGGTATCATTTGAACTTTTGCTGCTAGTTTTTTTGATAGCAAATATACAGACCTCTTGTGCATATTATGTGCAATACCCACTAAACTTCTAGGACACGTTTGAGAAAACCATTCAAAAATTATATATCCATGAAAAGTTAATGTGTAGATAGTTCTTCTCTAGGAACTTATATAATTTCTTTAGTATTTGGAATCAAATTCCTAAAGTCTAAGGTACAGAGCAAGCATATATCTATTTTAATAAGCTTCTGTTTCTCCTGTCCTTTCTTTTCTCATAGTAGCACTCAACTCAACACCTGGAAGAACTCTGGAAGATACAGTGGAACTAGGACTTTTCTGAAATTCCAATAAAGAAGAAGAATAGTGCAGTGCCAGGTCTCTTGCAATACATGTAACAAAGTCCATGGGACCTTAAATATGAATAATTTTATTATAACATTTAGCCCTGATTTCCCCAGGTACTTTTTTGCTATATTTTCCCTTATTCAGTCCTATGACTTGGTCCCATTGCTTTCTACAGGTACGCATGGTTTTTACAGATGAGCTTTGATTTTTCCTGAAAACAGCAACATTTACCAAGGGAACTGGATCACTCTACAGTTTAAATCTGTGAAGCTGTAAGATTTCATTCATTAGCAATTAATCAAATACTTAAAGGCAGTACCAGGTTCATTTCTCTCAAAATAATAGGACTGGGTGTTTTATTTCATAGCTCAGTTTACAGAAGGGTTAGTGAATCACTTTATTAAAAGCAAGCAAGCTTGTAATCAAAGCCAGCTAGTGGTTCAAATGGGAGCCAGGTAGCATGAAACCCAGGTAAAATTTGGCCAGCTGGGTAATAGGGGATATGTATGAGCCACTCACTCAGTCCCTCCATCCTTCTGATGAACAGAGGATGTTATGTCTTGGTAATATTCATATCTCCATAACAAGGGCTGTTTTCAGTTTGGCAAAACTGCAGTTACAGAGCTCTGACTTGAACTCTTGAAGGCAAGCTAGGTCACTCATTGTTGTAGAAGAAATCTGGATCAATTAGGATGCCGTCAGCCCCAGTTCTAGTACTCCCCCCTGTGACAATAGCATGTAAAATAATGCTGTGATATTAAATTAGACCTCATTACTGAGCAAGGCCCTTGATCCAGACCTCCCCTACATAGTAATGAGGTCTGATTTATTGTGATCATTACTTGGGCATTGCAGGTCACTAAATAACATGGTCTGCCCACACATGTCTTGTGAGGTAATAAATATTCCTATAGGAAAGAATTTTCAGTGGAATACTTTAAAGATTGGCTCAGTGACTTGGCTCATGTTCATTTTGTTCATGCATGCATGTGGCAATGTGCTAGTAAAACTGCAGTGGTAGAAGATGAAGAAAAGGGAAAAGATAAAAGTCTTGAAATCTCAGTGCACTCAGAAGAGAGGACTGAATTCTGAGTCTGAATTTTGTTGCTAGGCTTCGCTGAAGTATACAGATTAAATCAAGTGGGTTTACCAGTGTGATGATTCACCACTCAACAGTTCATTGAATGAATCTACACAAGTTGGGGCTAACCAACAGGATTCCAGCTATGACTTTTAATAGTTGCAGTTTCCCAGCATTTGGGAGATTAAATGGCTATGTAAAAACCCATAATATCACATGTAAAACAAAAAAGGTTTTTGTTAAGTGTTTTTTTTAAAAAAATCTGCATACAAATTTGCACAGCATAGATTTTTGTGCATCTTTCTCCAGTGTACAGTGGGCTCTCAGTATCTACTGGAATTTGGTTCCAGAAACCCCCATAGATACCAAAAACTGTAGATGCTCAAGTCCCATTATATACAAAGATGTAATAAAATGGCATCCCTTAAATAAAATAGTGAACAGCAAGGTTCACTTTTTGGAATTGTTATTTCTCAGACATTTTCAAGTCATGGTCAGTTGAATCTATCATGCAAAATCCATGGATACAGGAAACTGACTGTACACATTTTGATATGGATTTGTGCTTAACATATCACAGTTATATAATGCTCTCAATATGTGTGTGTGTATGTACCTTCAAGTTTCCTGTCAACTTATAGTGATTGCATGAATTTCAGTGGGTTTTCTTAGGCAAAGAATATTCACAGGTGATTTTGCCTATTCATTTTTCTGGAATATAACCCACAGTAGCCAATAGTTACTGGTGGACTCCCATCTAAGTAATAACCTGATCTGGTCCTGCTCACCTTCCAAGATCAGATAGGATCTGTTGCATTTAGGGTATTAGGCATTTTTAAGGTATTTCCCCCCTAATATACACTGGGTTTTTTGTGGACTTTCCCCTAACATATACATTTTGTGTACATTTTCTTTATTTTCTTTATATCTTGCCTTTCTCCCCACAAGGTTCAACCAAGATATTTTTGTGTTCAGAAAATGAAATTCTAAAATACTAAGCGGCATGAGTATTGAATGATAATTCCTTCCCTCCTTCCTTTTAAAATTTTCTTTTCTTTTTTTGCATAGTGACCAAGGAAGGGAGAATTTGACAAACTCTCAGCAAAACACAGACTGAACAAAATTGTCCCCCATATCCTGCAAGTCAAAGGAAAAAGGGTATTTTCTCTCAGACCTAGTTTTATGCATGGTGGGAATATTTAGCTTGAAAGAGCATTCTGTTGCATGAGCTGACATTTAGGAGTTTATCACCTGGGACGATCTTGTGCAGAAACGGAATTTAAAGTGGAGAAAACCTGGGTAGATTTTCAGACGACATCGGAAGTTAACCCGAACAGAAAGTGGACAAAACCCACAAAAGTGGGTTGATTTTTACATGATATAAGGGTTAATGAGCATTAATGCAACATTAACTTGAATGGAAAGTAGACAAAACCAGCTCCTTTTTACTTTGGAAAATCCTGAAAGTAAAAAGGAGCAGGCTTTGTGGACTTGCCATTTGGGTTAATGTTGTGTTATTGCTTATTAACCCTGGTGTTTCTGAAAATCAACCCACTTTTAAAGGGTTTTCCCCCACAGATTTTTTAATCTGATAGCAAAATCCAGATACTAGCTCATTACCTCAGGACTGGTTAGATGTGATGGCCAGTTCTCTGATTCTTTTCCTCATCTTTTAAAAATAAATGAAAATGAACTGCAGGAAGCCAAAATGGCAAAAAACCACTGGTGGAGTAGAGCTTCTTCTGAATTCACTGTACTGATGCTTCATATGCACAATCATCTCTCCTCCCACCAATCCCCATTGTTAAGTGGAAAATGTGCAAGGATTTTATATATCTTTCCTCAAAGGAATGGTTTCTGAGTGAAAATGCCTCTTGTTTCAGCTTCCCAAAATTCCAATTTTAATTAAGGAGAATATTTAAAAATACAGGAACTGCCCATCTTGTACATTTTTTGACCCTGAGGTTTAGACCACGTAAAAATAACAGAATAGAATTCTAAGTTTTGTTCTTCCTGGAATATACAGATTGCAGTTTTAAGGGAAATAAGAAAAAATAAGGATGACATTGATAGCAGTCTTAATACAATAGCTAATACTATAGGTGGTGTGTGCATATGTATGCATGCCTTCAAGTCACTTGTCGACTTATGGCAACCCCATGAATTTCATAGTTTCCAACATTCCAGTAAAAGGACCTCAACTTTTAAATATTTCAGTATGAAATATTAGGCTAGTAGGCAAAGGCAGATTTTTAAAAATGTTTTCCTTCATAAACATAAAGTTGGATTCTCATAATTTTTCAAGGGACTTGACTTCCCTCTATTCTAAGTATTTATGCTAAATATGTTTCTAAGGGACGTGGAAAAACACACCCCTACCATAATCAATAAATTTACATTATTTATAGAGATAATTTGAGGCTGTTTGCCATGAAGAAATTGGATGGGACAGTTTTAAAAATTACAGGAATTAAATGAAATTGGGCACTGTGAATTATCCATGAGCTCAAGGTTAATATAATCAATACTTCAGCCATTACAAACTGATGTTACATCTCAAGACTATTTTCTAGCTTAATAAGATTAGAAATAATAAACCAGTATTATTTGCTGTGAATTGGGGCCTCTGACCTAGTAATTTAATGACTTCATTATTGTGACCAGGGAATGCAGAAAGCTTCAGCTTGCTGCATGTAATCATTTGCTTTGTCCAAATGAAAATGGCACCATTAAGATAAAAAAAAACCACCCTAAGTTTTTCAATGAGAGTAGATGGATTTAAATTATAGTGTGAGATCCTGCATCAGGAGCTGAGATTCATAACTTCATGATGATATAGCTATGCTTCTCACTTGATATATAACACTTCTGGTGAATTCCATCTTTGCTTATCAGGACAACCTTCACAGTGTCCCATTGCACAACAGGAGGCCCCATTTACAATGGGAAACTATAGAAAATGGTCTGATATGCAATAGATCTTCCATTGTGCAGTGGGACCCATAGTGAGGTGATGCCCATTGTGCAAGGGGACTCATTGTGCAGTGGGACCCATGGCATTGCACAATGATGGTTCCCCTTATGCAGTGGTCCCGAATACACAACCATGTTTCTCATCCCCTCCAGAGAATACAAACATTGCAGAATAGTGAAATTCATTTTTATGGTCATCAATGGTGCAATTCATTCATGGTCATAAGTTGGTTTACAGTGTTGTAACTACCTAACAAGATGTCAGTCACAGACACACAAACCAGCAACAACCTAAGAGGAAAAAATTGGAAAGTTTTGCCTTTGGCTATAGAACAGCCTCCTCTGATATGATGCTATTATTGGACCGGATTATTGCACTTTTGCACTTCCCATAGGCTCAATTAACACGGTTAATGGGAAAAGATTAAGAGAGTTGAGGTCTAAAACCTCTGGAAAAAATATTGCTTTAGAGCAGTGATTCCCACATTTTGTTCCTCCAGGTATTTTAGATTTCAGCTCCCCGAAGCCCCAATTACCTTTGGCCAACAGTCAGGAATTCTGGAAGCTGAAGTCCAAAACCTCTGGAGGACCAAAGTCTGAGAACCACTGCTTTAGAATATCCAAGTATCAAGTTGTAGCAGGACAAACTGGAACATATATCATACACCATCTTCCAGTGATGCAATGGAAATAGTTACAATGATGTCTTATTCCTGGACATTGTTTGCATTACGGTTTACTTGTTCGTAAATACTTCTGCTCCTTCTTGAGTTGTTTATTATTTCAAGATAATGAGGACATTCTCATGCACACCAGACCAGGATTCCAGCAGCACTAGTATGAGTTTCTGAGTTTAAAGGCGAAAATCCTGGTACAGACTTATCCACAAAACATTTTAACTGTTAATGCAAATTATGTTCCCATTATGTTGAGAATGTGCCTCTTGGTATAGCATCACAGAAAAACATGTTATAGAAATTGAGAACTGGTGGGGCAGGGCAGTAGGGGGCACACAGGATGCAGACTGTACCAGGTGATACTGCAGAAGAGGGTTGACACCTGGTCAGGCCCTCTTCCCACTGCAGGGTGACAAGGACTGAGCACACCCCTCCTGGCCTCACTGTGGTGGCACTGGTCTCCTTGTGAGGAGGCCAGTGCTGCCTCAGTGAAAGAGGGGACCGAGTGGTCCCCTTCTGAAGAAGAGTGCCACTACAGGGAAGGATAAGGTCGAGCACACTCCTCCAGACTTTGTGGCAGTAGTGCCAATCTCCTCATGAGGAGGCTGGGTCCCCTGCAGCAAAAGAGGGGGTGTGCATGCCCTTTTCGCTGCTCCCCCAGCAATCCCCTCACTCCCTGGCAGCCCCCCCTCACTGACTGACAACTGGAGTGGGGACACCACTGGGCAACCCCAAGGCAAACCTATCATAGAGTTTTCTTAGCAAGAATTGTTCAGAGGGAGTTTGCCTTTGTCTTCCTCTAATGTGGAGAGGATGTGACGTAGAGCCTGGACAGACCGGCACTTTGTGCTGGTCTGGGCCTGAACTAGGGTTGCATGGGGGCTGAGCATTTACATGCTCAGAAACCCTACCACACACCCTGGGCTCCATCTTAGGGCACGCCCATTCAGATGGTGCACACCATTATGCACAGCATCCAAATGGCACTGCGCACAAGAGGCATCATAAAGATGCACCATGGCCTTTACGGCATCCCTTATAGGGTGTAAATAGCCCCATTTTACGGCTTCTATTTGCACTGGGTTAGGGTGTGATGTGTGGCTGCCACATCTCCAACCAGTGCTTCCATGGGCGGCACAGAGCTACCCCTGAGCGGGCTATTTGTACAGTCCCTTAGAATGTGACTTGTCACCAAGTGGGTTTCCATGGCCAAGCAGGGATTTGAACTCTGGTTTCCAGTATTGTAGTCCAGCACTCAAAACAACTACATCATACTGGGTCTCTGTTCACATTGACATGTTATTTGTTATAGAAAAACTATGGGCAGTTTAGGAGAACTTTGACTGAGGAGTTTACCTCTGCATATATAGCTGTTTGTATGATTAAGACGTCAGTTCTGACAATTGGAAGGTTAGCAATTTGAAGCCTAGGTGCCGCATGATGGGGTGAGCTCCTGTCACTAGTCCCTGCTTCTGCCAATCTAGCAGTTCAAAAGCATGCAAAATGCAAGTAGATAAATAGGTACCACTTCAGTAGGAAGGTAACAGCATTCGGTGCAGTCATGCTGGCCAGCCTCTGTCTTCTTTTCAATATATCTGCACACTATCAGCACCTCCTTTCTCCATCTCACTTTCTCTTTCTTCCTGGCTGCTGCCACACTGCAGTATTAAAGCATCCTATGGGATTAATTCCATCCTATGGAATCCTAGTGTTTCTAGTTTGTTGTAGCACTAGAGCTCTCTGACAGAGAAGGCTAAATATCTCACAAAACTATAAATCCCAGAATTCTATAACCTGGAACCATGGCAGTTAAAGTGCTGTCAAACAGCATTAATACTGCAGTGCAGATGCAGCCTCTGTCACTCTTTATATTTCATCTAATCCTCCCTCTAACTCTTTCATCTCTGCAATTTTCTTCCCATGTATACATGCTATATCATATCACATGCTCTGCATGCTTCCTTTTCTGCCCTCTCCTGTTTTTTGTAGTCTGTTACACTTCACATTACTCTCTGCCACCACCTACTATGGAGCAAAAAGCTCCAATGGGGATGACGTGGAAGGTGGTGGTCATGGGGCAATTTGTAATTGTATTAATTGTGGATAGAAATTTTGAGGTGTCTTAAAACTTTTCAGTTCACAATACTAGGATAAAATGAACTAAGGCTCTCTTCAGACCATTTAGCCATTAAGACCGGCCTTGGGGCGGAGTCAGGGCATCGTGTCCAGATGACGCATGCCCTGACTCCACCCCCAGGGCACACTGCTTCACATGGTGTGAAGCATCATAGGGCTCCTCTGGCGCTGTGTCCATATGATGCAGCACCGAAGGAGTGCTGCCAAGCTGCGGTAGCATGGCTATGGCACCCTTTCCAGGGCGCAAAAAGAAGTGCTCTATGGAAAGGCCAGATTGGGGCCGCAGCATGCGGTTGCCAAGGCCTCGATCCGGTGCAAAAAGGGGTGGTCTGTTGAGCCCCTAAGCCAACCCTGATTTAATTGATTTGACTTGTAAAATAGTTTTATGTGACCCTTTTATGTGAATCAGCTTATAGACTCAACCCATGTGGCTCCAGACTCCATAAATACAAACACACAAATGGATTACAGTTTTGTTTGCTAGAAGAGGAAAAAACTTGACTAGTAAAACTATCAGGAAACATGGAGAATTTATTTCATGCAAAAAGAGCAAATCTATATTTTGGCAGCTGTTGAAGCATCAGTTATTGCAAGTAAGATAAGATATATGGGCAATGCCATTAATGGTAGAGGAATTCCTAGATCTGAAAGATATTGTACATAACTTTGCCCATAAAAATATAAATGCTATAAAAACCACAAAGTTAAATATGGGCTGACTCAAATTAAAGAGCCAAATCTTTATCCTAGTACATTAGGAAGAGCAGAGCAACTACTCCTTGGAGTAAAAGACAGTCTTACGTCACTGTAAAGCACTGGATGAAGAATGTCTAGGAATCCACTTGATAGGCATGAATAAGGAATAAGATTTGGATTCCCGTTTCTTGGATTCAACTACATGAAGAAGTTATGTTAGTCAGTGTCTTAGCAAGTTTTTTCAGGATTACTGTCCATGTTTATTTTCCATACACTAGCTTTTTAAATCATTACTTGCATTTATTATGCTCAAAGATTACTATAGAAAAGCTGGCCATGAATGAAAGACCTCCAAGTCACCCTGCTCAGGTTTGTAGCCTTAGGTACATTTTCCAGATAGATTGATTTTTCATGCACACTTTTCAAATGGAAGTGTTTCTTCACAAGTGTATAATGTTTGATTTACAAATCATACCACAAGCTATGAAATATATAGCTTTGAGATCACAAGTAGTGTTTGGGTCCAAATTCAGTACAGGGAGGTGCATACCCCGCAAATTTCTCTCCCATCCTTAAGTATACCATGGTACTATTGGGAACCCCTCTGTTTGAGATCTCCCTGTTGAAATCTACTGCCTGTCAGTGCAGGACGTATTAAGTGGAATTGACCAATGGTGTGACATGGTGTAAGGTGCTAAAGCTTTACTTTATAACATAGTTGGGGAAGCTACACACTCCATGGAAAATGTATTTCACTAATTTCAGCCTTGTGTCCATGTGACAACTGTATAACATTTAAAAGAGAAATACATACCTATAAAAACAAACAGATGCTGGTTCATGCTGTAGGCAGACAAAGTAAATCATATTCCAACATCATATTTCTGTATAGTAAATTTATATATTCCCTCCCAGTTTTATAATATTCAGTATGAAACCAGTGTGAAACCTCAATATGAAACCTAAAGCAGACAAGCATAACTTGTCTGTTCACAAGGATTTTTCCAATCACTTCAGTAAAAGGGCAGATATTCTCTCCATTCAGAGGAATGTGAAAATAGAGCAAATTGGCATGGGTGTGAAATCCTGTCCACATAGGAATGCCAATTATATATTGGTCTCTGTATTGCAGCAGTTACATAAAATACCAGATCCTAAAATTATTTTGAATTGTCTGTGAGAAATGGAAAAATTGTAAGGCAATGCTCTTTAATACAGACTTCGCAGTTCTGAGCACACTTACTCTGATTTAAGATCTGTAGAAACTATTTTGAAGGATTCTCAATGTGGATGTTTTTAGGATTGAAATTTATGAGAGGTACTGACCACATTTGGTAAATGCAAACCTCTGGAATGATTTTATCTACATTTTTGAAATGTACAAAGAAGGATTATTATAAAATTGTTACAGAAGGGAACTATGAGAAAGTAATTCTCCTTGGTTTCTCCCAACTTCTTTAAACATCATACAGTGTTAGAAGAAGACAGTTGGAATCCTTGGATCTTGGGTTTTTATTCAGGTTACTGGCATACATAGTAGAAGAGAAGAAAAATTAATAAGAATGTTTTATTACTTCTCTACTTCTTTGAACCAAACTTTCTATCTGGTTCCAATCCATCTGTTTGATGAAGCCATCCACTAATCTTTGACTCTGGATAACTAAGAGTATTTTAGCTATATATAATTATTTTAGCTATATATAATTCAGTAGCATTTACTGTACTTCTAGTGACCTGTTACAGATTGTTTTAGCTGAGGCTGTTCTTCTGCAATTTAAAAAATGCTTCTATAATGGAAATATTTATTTCAACCATGGGGATGGGAAGGAGAATAGAACAATATGTGATTAACATAGAGATCATTCCTGAGTTAGAAGAGCTATGGATAATATGATAGAGCCAATTTCTGCCCAGTTAGAATTGTGACACAATGGCATTATTTATTTCTCTCCTGCTGTTTGAATGGCTGATGCCTTGATTAAAAAAGGCACAGAGGCTTGCCAGGTTTAAAACCACAAGAGGTGGAGTGTTCAGAGAATGCTTTCCTGGCATCTCACACAATACCGTTCCCTTTTAGTAACAGAGACCGGTTTCTGGTTAATGTCGCTACAACAGCCTGTTAAGAACGTTACTACAAATTACAGTCTGGATCAGTCCAATCTGAAAATAGACTTCTTTCATCTTCCAGATGGCTGTCTGATTGGGGAACTGGGCAGGATCACATTTCAGGTTGTGACTTAATGATTCAGGACAGTATTTATGGTTATTACCTGACAGAGGGCACCGAAGAAAATTAAAGCACAGCCCCATGCTTCATTTATGACAAAAAAACAAATTCTTGACAGTTTGGTATATTAAAGGTGGCATCTTTAGCTCAGGGCAAAACCCAGGCATAGCTCCACATTTAAAGCAGACCTGCCAAATGCTGCCATTAGAGTCTAGCAAGGCAAAATTAGCCATCAGCTTTTTTGATTTATATGTATCCATCGGAAACATTCTGGTGCTTTCCTTGAAGTTGGCCTTCTGCTCGCAAGATACAAATATGAGTGAGAGCTTTTGGAGGAGACAAACAACATAATTACACAAGGTCTTTTTTATTTGATCCGGGATTCTCTTGCCTGAAATAGTCTTCTTTAGGGCATGTTTTTGACATTATTATGGTCATGGATAATTCCTTCAGGAGAAAACACTGGGTAATTATGGTTGCCAATGCCTTTGGATGTCTATTTACTATGTTGTTTTGCGTTATCCCTTCCTGGCAAGTATGATATCATTCTGGGAAAGGAAATACAACAGGAGGGGAGAAGGCAAAAAGAGCAATTGAGCTTAATCAAATTTAAATCACAGGCATAGCAAGTTACTATACACTGTGCTCTCGGAAAATATATCAAGACTATAATTTGAATCCCCCCCCCAATAACTCTCCCCTTACCATTTATGTTTTGTGGCATTTTTTTTTCCTTTTTAAACAAACAATTTGGGTTTTATGATGCATGTAAATCAGTGGCAAGTGGTAGGATTTTTTTTACATATAACAGCCTTAGTTGTGAAGAGCATCACAGGAGCAAAAATATAGAAGGATGGAAATCTGGAAAGAAGGTTAATGACAAAGAACCACGGTGCACTTTGTTTTTAAAGATGGTTTGTTGGGTTGTTGCTGCACTGAAGTATATTTTAGAGGTTCTCTCCCCTCCCCAATATATTGTTGAATATTATTTTGGGTCTTCCAGGCAGAGCATCCCTAGTGGTAACAATCAAACGCTGTTGTGTAACTATTCCATTTCCCTCTCCTACTCCATCACAGTTTATATAATATATATATCTGGCTGGCACACTTTCAAGAAATATGCACAGATACAGTTCCCTCATGTGTGCATGTGTCCTTTTTGGTGGGTACTGTAGGGATCAGCATTCCTTTCCACCCACCCCAGCACCCAAGGCCCCCCCCCAATCAATTTTCTTAACAGACTCTGAAGTCCCCTGCAAGGTCATTCTCTGCTTTTTGGGGAGTGGGCAAAATTGCAGAAGCATTTACCTGTAGCTAGAGATAGAAACATGACATCAGCACTGAGGTCTGCTGGAGTCCTCTGGAGATCTCAGTGGTGCTGTAAGCATTTT
Source organism: Sceloporus undulatus (assembly GCF_019175285.1). Lineage (NCBI taxonomy): Eukaryota > Metazoa > Chordata > Lepidosauria > Squamata > Phrynosomatidae > Sceloporus > Sceloporus undulatus. Next base: position 41,758,668 of record NC_056527.1, on the reverse strand, counting down.
GCATCTGGCTTCAGGGACATAGCAAGATGCTTCTGCAATCATGTCCACTTGCCCAAAAGCAAAAGAACATCCAGGCAGAGGGATTTTGAGAGACTGTACATAAATGATCGAAGCTAATATGAATATTTGGACTGGTTGATATCGTCTTTCAGATTGTGGTCCAGTAGACTGGATGTAGGTGCTAGGACACTCATGTATAAGTTCCATTTCTACTCTATATTCTAATTTCTATATCAAAGAAAGATTTTTGCCCCTATCATGGCATCTGGAAGAGGAAGAGAAAATGCCTTATTTAAAAAGAAAAGAAACATTTTCTTCATCTAGGTTTCTTGCTGAAACTGATAAACAACTCCCCCAAATTCGAGGTTGTAATGGAAATGCTCAGTAAAAATTGAAGACCACATTACAGTGAAGTTGAGTCAGTAAAAGAAGCCACAGCCTTGAGCCTGCAAGAGCTGAGTCAGTGACCCAGGATCTTGGAGGTCTCAGAAATAATCACAAGTGGGAAATGGTCCACCCTTTTTCATTGTAAGAAAACCAAACACCTTGTCATTTGTGTATATTCACAGACATTAATTCTCTATTCCCCAATTGTGTTGGATCATATTTTGCTTTTTGGTTTGTCAGGATGGTCCAGTTTACAAGTGAAATGTGACTGTTTATTTCAAGGTGTAAGCACCAAGGAACAGCATCATTTGTTATGTTGCTTAGGAATGTAGGCTGCTGGTTTGCACTATATCAAAACTCTGATGTATTTAGCTCAGTATCATTTTCCCAATTAAACCTCCACTCTTCAAGCGTTCCAGTTTGTTCCTGGAAAAATCATCCACCATGCCATAAAAGCAGATGCAGAAAAAGTACCAACTGGTGTTGAGTGAGAAAGAGAAAATGAATGGGATGAATGAAATGTGTATGTGCGTACATGCATGTATACATGCATATCAAGAAGTATTTGGGGTAGATGAGCATATATGGAATGAATGCCACATGTGTGGGGTGTATGGGAAGGTTTGTGTAGATGTGGCATGAAGAACAAGGTGTGTGAGAGAGACACTGAGGGAGGGAAAGATGAAATTAGTCAGACTAACAGACCAGAGAGAGATGTACAGAGAGACTGATATCGGGCCAGACAGAGATTTCCTGACTGTATCTGTGGTAAGGGGTTTGTGGTTTGTTTGTTTAGTATCTTGGAAAACTTCTTTAAAGTCTAGAATAAAACCCAGAGTGTGTTCACATATCCCTGATATGGAAGCTGCTGGCCACTCCTGGGATGGATGTGTTTGCATGAAGTGAATGGAGTGTGTGGATGTGTGAAGTGAATGGTGTGTGCATGTGAGCATGTATCTTGGTTAAAGCTTGAGAAAGTTGCTTTTTTTCAGACCACAACTCCCAGAATCCCCCAGCTAACTTTGGAGTGGGGGAGCATGCCATGTAGGGTAGTAGCTGAAGTTATTCTGTATCATGTATCTGTCTATAGCTCCATGTAGCCCTCAGCATGCTTGCCCAGGGCTAGTCAGCATGTGGGCCATAAAAGGTTCCTCATCTCTAGTCTACACTGATTATCAGCTGCTCTTCAGATAGAGGTCTTTCTAGTTTTATCTGGCTAGAGAAATTAGCATTGTATCTATTTCCTATTCATAAGAAAGCACTGAGGAGACAATTATTTTGTACAGAATAGTTGCATGAAGTCAGGTCATGATTGATCATACAACAATTCAAGGCCATAGAGGAAATTAGGCTCAGAAAGAGCTGGAGAAGATCAAAAACAGCTGAGACCTTGGCAGGAGTCCATTAGGATTTTCTGCATCTGAAGATCCATTTCTGTTGTGGCTGTTCTCTTTTAATAATAAACATGTTTATTCCTAATTTTATTTTGTATTCTAACAACCATAATAGTCAGTCTAGGATGGTGAAAGCCATGGGTATAACTTTACATAGACATAAAGGCATACTAGAAATATCTAATGTTGATTAGAAATCACAGACATAACCATGTTAGTCTGGAAAATCAGTATGCAAAGGGATCTTGTAGTACCTTTGAATCTAACTGAAAGAAAAAAGCGGGTAACAGGTCTACAAAAGCTCATGCTACCAGCTTCATTCTTTCAGTTAATCTCAAAGGTGCTACAAAATCCCTTTGCATAGAATGGTTACTGTTAGAGGCAGCAAAACTTATTCGCTCTCATTTTAGTTGCATTTTAAAAAGTAACTCTTTACTTTCTTAACATGTAGTATTCTGGGGTTTGTACACAAGTAATTGAAACTAGTTGTAATGATTTTTAAAAAATCATTACAACTAGTTTCAATTACTTGTGTACAAACCCCAAAATATTACAAACTCCTTATACTAGAATGGAGTTCAGTGTAGTGAGTACAGACACCTACATCTAAAAGAACTAAAATAGTTACAGTATACAACAAAATAAGTGATACGATATTTTGCTAAGTTACAATAGTTGCACTTGTAAAAATAATTCTTTTTCTTATCATTTTTTAAAAAATCACTAAAACTAATTTTAAATTACTTTTAAAAAATCTTCAGAATAGTTCATACCATTGATAGCAGTAACTATAATAGTAACTACAAGAGCTATTGATATGCCCAAAAGGAGTGATGCTATCCCTTGTTAAGTGGCAATTGTAATGCAATTAAGCAATTACTTTTAATTAACACATTATTTGTAACTAGTTACTTCAAAGGTCTGAAGTCTGCATAGTAGAGAAGTACTTGCTTTCATTTCTCCTCTCCAAAATCACCTGTATTGTTTCTGATGTTAACTACATAGTTAATCATATCCTCATCATTTCTCTTTCCTGGCTGTCAAGATATAGGCATATTCAAAAGGGACAACAACCTTTTAATTATACAGTTAGTTTCTTCTGGAAAAAGAAGAAGAAGAAGGTTGATCCCTTATTTAATTAAGGAGCAAGTATATGAACTATCTGCCGGTGTCGGTATTTCTACTTGAGTGCATGAAATTACACCAGGAACAGAAGACTCTTGTCTAGGGGAGGGTGGAGGAAATCCATTTTCTTGTCATTTTTATGGCTATAGGAGATAATAAAATCAGGAGAGATATGACTGGAATAACAACAATATCTCTTCCAAGGAAGAGAAGGGGAGAAAAGGGGGGAGAGGGGAAGAGATTGATGCATGAAAGCTCTTGTCTAAGTAAACAATCTACATACATTTGCATTTGTATGGGGCCATTGTGATAAAGTTGTCTTCATTAACATTAGAAGCCAAAGACATATGTTATTCCCCAATCTCTGGCTCAAACAGGGGATTGATTCTTAAGCATCATCACTTGGAAGAGGACTTCCTGTGTCTCTGGCTGTGCGATTAGATCAGGAGATGGAGAGCAATTAATAGAGAGGTGACAGGGAGCCTGATGTTAATGAGAGCCAAAGAGCTCACATCAAGGGCAAAGGAGATCCTAGAATTATATTGTTTTGAAAGTAGAGTAGAGCTAGAGAAGGAAGTGTGTGGTCACAGAGACAGTAATCTGTGTACTTGCCTGAAGGACAATTTTTGGAGGGGGGGGGTACCAAAAATGACACACATACGTTTTTGGAAAAAGCTTCTTCGTGGGCATGACACAGGGCAGGAGAGGACAACTGTGGCCCTCCAGATGTTGTTGGATTTAAACTCCCATCCTCCCTAAATAGCAGGCCCTCACAGAGTGAGGGATTATGGGGAATGAAGCTCAGCAACACCAGAAAGCAACACAGTTACCCACTCCAAAACTGGGAAGGGGGAAATTTTTCACCCAGAGCAAACAAATTGATTTTCAGGACACAAATCTCAAGCGGTGACTCCAGAGTGTAACAGTATTTTCCCCATGGTCCTTCCTTTCCTTTCCTTTCCTTACTCTTGATTGATTGACATAATGATTCCTAAGCAACATAACAAACACTAACATAAAATACAAAATAGAACAATTTTGTGGAACATGTAGCAGTATATGCAGATTGAGTCCTTATCCAAAATTCTTGGGGTCAGACGTGTTTTGGATTTAAGAATTATTTATTTATTTATTTGAATACCCACATTTGACTATATGTACATAATGAAATATTATAGAGATGGGATCCAAGTCTGAACACAAAATTCATTTATGTTTCATATACACCTTATATATATAGCCTGAAGATAATTTTAGACAATATTTTTAATACTTTTGTGCGTGAAACAAAGTTTGTGAACACTGAGTCATCAGAGAGCAAAGGTATCACTATCTATGCCATCCATTAAAAAGTTTTGGTTTTTGGAATATTATGGATAAAATTAATTGGCTTGACAATCCCAAAAGCCAGAATAGAAAGTCTTGATCTATCAGTGGAAAACCATCTGTAGGGAGCAAAATGGCCAAAGCTTGGGTGAAGCTACTAAAGAGGCTCTATTTCAGATCCCTGCCAAACACACGTCATATGCTGACATGACAAAGAGAAAGACCTCTCCCAAACATCTTATCATTTAAACAGGTTTGTCTGCAGTTCAGCAAGTAAAGTCCCAAATAATTTAAGACTTTGCAACCTAAATTCAATTAGTAGCCTACACTACAATAGACCCATTGAATCAATGAGATTTATTCACCAATTAAGATGATTCCACAATTAATGCAATGCATCTGTTTTAGTTGGAAGTAGGTGTTGGATTTAGGCCCATAAATCATAATCAGCACTTTGAATTGTGTCCAAAAATAGATTGGTAGGCATACAGATTTAACACAGAGAACATACATCCCGTTCTTTCACCTGAATCTACTAGCAAACTTTTTAATACCATATGGATAACCATCCTTTCATTCACTGCTGGTTTTCCCAATTCTCATCACCATTCCAGTTCTCCCAGTCCCAATATTCATCCCAATTCTCATCATCATGTTGATCCAAACTCTATTGGCATGTCTATGTGATTCTTTGGATATGATAGTATATTCATATTAGGTCTGCATCCGACTTCACAACCATGATCCTAAGTCAGTTAAACCCTAAGTCAGAGGTGGGGAACTTCTTACAGCTTGAGGAGCTAATTCAAGTTTACAAAAAAATTGGGGGGAACATGTTACAGCGAGTGTGTATGGTGAGGCAAATGAATAACAACAAAAGTACAGCTCTTACAACCTGTAACTAAGGAGATTATCTCATGTAAAATCTGTGCTGGGTTACACATGAGTTGTGACCATCAGCAACAGATCTTATTGCATTACTCCATGCCTGGGTAGTAGGCAGTCCATATACAACCTGAGCTTTTCCGGCACCTTTTCAAGAATGGAAGCAATGTGATAAGATCCATTGCTGACAGTTAGGAATTTCATATTCATAACAATATACATTTAAAATTGGGTTTGATAATTTTTGTTAGATTGCATTATTTCCTCACTCCCCAGTGGAAGCAGGTAACTGAAAGGAATTTCAAGTAGCTCCATTCTGCTAAATAAGGAGGGCCTACCCCACCCCTACCCCCAAATCTTTTATAAAGCCCATGAATAATTGGCATGCCCCATCCAAAATTGTTTGGCAGTAAATTGTACTGTTCTCCATTCAAACGTCTTTTGTATTGCAAAGTCAAACAATCTGGTGATTGCAACAAGCCAAATATTCCACATCGTGTTTGCAAAGCAACATTTTTTCCCTCTCAATAAAGACAAAAAATTGAATACAAGGCGCTAAACAGCCAAACAACCTTGTGAAATGAGAACAGTAATGAGGCATCTGGGAGAGCAGATCTGGGACTGATGACTTTCAGCGAAGGCCTTGATGCCATTCAGATTTCCAAAGAAAAATATACGGATGACAAAAGAATAACAGCTGTGGATGCATGAAGGAAATTAGTTGGAGCAGACTTATAATTAAGCATTGGAAACAGATCAAAAAAGAGTTCCTTTCATATATAACTTAGGTTCTGTCTATCACAAAAGCAATTAAAAAAACATAAACTACACGCATTCTACTTCACATATGGATTTATCCATATCTGTGCTGCTCTGGAAAATGCAAAAAGGATTTTCTTTCTTTAAAAAAATAATAATTTATTAGCATTTTCCAGACAATATATCTTTATGAGTCAAACAAAATGAACAAGATAAGACGGGAAAGTAAGGAGAACTTTTCAGCTAAAGTACAATAACATCCCAAATCCACAAACAAAATCCACAAATCAGGATATCCCTGATGGAAATCATGCACTTTAAAAAAAAATAATGATGAGAAAACAATTCTGTTTTCTAGTGGACTGTGCAAATATTTTGTGTCACCTAGACGGCAAGAATGCTTATATGTTGGCTACAATCCTATTCATTAATCCCACTGTATGAATCGTAAAATTGTGAGTTTACACACAGGTAATTCCCACTGATTTAAATGGGTTTACTACTGGAACTAAAGACAGAATTAAGACCATTGTTTTCAATTTTAAAAGTACAGGAAGACAATATGGTGGAGAAGGCATGTAATGAAATGTATAGTTTGACATCAAAAGGCAATTTTTTAAAATATATATATATGATCACTGCTATGTTTAGAAAGAATTTCCATCATTTTGAATCTGAGAGCAGTCTTACTTGGTATCTATTTTGTTCCTGGCTTTCCAATGGTACCATTAGACATTCCTACCATTAGACAAGACTGAGGCATTCAAGTTTGATGACAATGCTAGATGGCAGCAGCAAAATATTGGTGGAAAGAGCTATAAACCACATGGTTTGCCCTATTGCCTGCTAGCCTGCTCCCTTCAAGAAAAATGGAATGTGAAAACCGAAAACTAGTACAGCTACAGTAAAGACATTATAACCAGGTAGTTTGGTGCTCCCTATAACAAGCTCCAGAGCCAGTGTGGCAGAGTGATTTGAGTGTTGGACTATGACTCTGGACCAGGGTTCGATTCTCCACTCAGCCATGAAACCCACTGGTGATCTTGGGCAAGTCACATGCTCTCAGCCTCAGGGGAAAGCCATGGTAAACCTCCTCTAAACAAATTTTGCCAAGAAAACCCCATGATAGGTTTGCCTTGGGTCATCATAAGTCAGAAATGACTTAAAGGCACACAACAGCAACATAACCATCTCCACTCAATAGTCCAGCTGCTCCTCTTTGGGCCAACTGAAGTTTCTGAACACTCTTTGAAGATAGAGTGTGTTACAGGAATCCAAACTGTGTCAGCATGGAAAGATTTGACTTTGACAACTTCACAAACAGGTACAGTTGGAACATTGAAGGTTCAGGGCTGAATCCAGATTCAGGATCAATCCAGGGGTGTATCCAAGTTGTGACTCAGTTATGATTTCATCCTAAATTTTCCTATTCCTTCATATGGCTTTGAAACTGACCAGAAGAACCTCTGTGCTTTAAGTTTGATCTCACCCATTTCATTATTGATATAAAATGTTTTAGGAATAAAGATTAAACATTACTGATTACATTATAAGTCACTGTATTGTTGTTGTTCTTGTTCTCTTCCCCAAGACAGGTACTATAGTTGGCCCTCCATATTTGTGGCTTTGACTCTTGCATATTTGATTATTCATGGATTTGATTAATACGTTATTTCTAGGAATCTCTAGGTACAGGGTCCACTGTATTTGACAAATGGAACTTTTTTATGCACTCCAAAATGTAATAGGTAGTGCTGTTTGTAAAATGCTACTTTCAAGCCTTTTCAATGTGTTTTGGGCAGGTCTTCATGTAAACAATATTCCTTAACCAGTTCAGCACAAATATGCACCCAAAGGAAATTCCCAAGCTTAGTGCACAGGAAAGCAGATTGGGCATGTAGTTAAACAAGGCAGTCATGACATCCATTTACATGTATGCCTTTTTTACATCTATATAAGCAGCAAATTCCATCTGATCTTGGAAGCTATGCAGGGTCAGACTCTGGTTAGTATTTGGATGGGAGACTGCCAATGAAGACGAGGCTATATTTCAGAGGAAACAACCACCTCTGAATATTCCTTGTCAAAGAAAACCCTATGAAATTCATGGGATTGCCATAAGTCAATAGGTGATTGAAATGTGCACACACACACACACACAGAGGTAGCAGAGATAAGAAAAGAAACAATTGCCAGTCTTCAGAAAAAACAGCTTGAAAACTTATGCTATGAATCAAGTCTTTCCAAATAAAGATTTTTTTAGTTAATCCACACTTCTTTGCTGTTTTCTGCTCAGTGCTAATGCTTGGAGAGCAGTTTAGAAGCACCTAATTCCGTTTCTTCTGGTTCTTTATCTTTAAACTAGACTGGGGATTGACAGCCCTTCTAACAGTGGATGCCTTCAAATGAAGGACTGTTATTTGCCAACCTTTGAAACTGAGGACCATCCTCAAGTTGCTCCAATTCCTTTGCAAAATTTAAAGCCTGTAAACAGACCAAGACCATAATGACAAGCCAGAGGGATATAACTGGCTTAAGGAACATGAATTTTGCCTGCAGAATTATCAGCTTCCCATAAAGCTGTTGACACATCGTGCTCATTTCATAGAATCATAGAATCATAGAATCGTAGAGTTGGAAGAGACCACTAGGGCCATCCAGTCCAACCCCCTGCCATGCAGGAAATCCAAATCAAAGCATCCCTGACAGATGGCCATCCAGCCTCTGTTTAAAGACCTCCAAGGAAGGAGACTCTATCACCCTCCGAGGAAGGAGTTTGTTCCACTGTTGAACAGCCCTTACTGTCAGGAAGTTCCTCCTAATGTTCAGGTGGAATCTCTTTTCCTGCAGCTTGCATCCATTGTTCCGGGTCCTGTTCTCTGGAGCAGCAGAAAACAAGCTTGCTCCCTCCTCAATATGACATCCTTTCAAATATTTAAACAGGGCTATCATATCACCTCTTAACCTTCTTTTCTCCAGGCTAAACATCCCCAGCTCCCTAAGTCGTTCCTCATAGGGCATGGTTTCCAGACCCTTCACCATTTTTGTCGCCCTCCTTTGGACACGCTCCAGTTTCTCAATGTCCTTTCTGAATTGTGGTGCCCAGAACTGGACACAATATTCTAGGTGGGGCCTGACCAGAGCAGAATACAGTGGCACTATTACTTCTCTTGATCTAGACACTATACTTCTATTGATGCAGCCTAAAATAGCATTGGCCTTTTTAGCTGCCGCATCACACTGTTCACTCATGTTCAACTTGTGGTCTACTTGGACTCCTAGATCCCTTTCACACGTAGTTTCATTCAGCCAGGTGTCACCCATCCTATATCTGTGCATTTTATTTTTCCGCCCTAAGTGCAATACCTTACATTTCTCCATGTTGAATTTCATTTTGTTAGCTTTGGCCCAGCTTTCTAGTCTATTCAGGTCATTTTGAATCTTGATCCTGTCCTCTGGGATATTAGCTATTCCCCCTAATTTAGTATCATCTGCAAATTTGATAAGTATGCTCCCAATTCTGTCATCCAGGTCATTGATAAAGATGTTGAATAGCACTGGGCCCAGGACAGAGCCCTGTGGGACCCCACTGGTCACTTCTCTCCAGGATGAAAAGGAGCCATTGTTGAGCACCCTTTGGGTTCGGCCGGTCAACCAATTACAGATCCATTTAACAGTTCCTTTGTCTAGCCCACATTTTACAAGCTTGTTTGCAAGAATGTCATGGGGAACTTTGTCAAAGGCCTTACTGAAATCAAGATATACTATATCCACAGCATTCCCTTCATCTACCAAGCTGGTAATTTTATCAAAGAAAGAGATTAGGTTTGTCTGGCATGACTTGTTTCTCTGAAACCCATGTTGACTTTTTGTGATTATGGCATTGCCTTCTAGATGTTCACAGACTCTCTGTTTAATGATCTGCTCTAGAATCTTTCCTGGTATTGATGTCAGACTAACTGGACGATAATTGTTGGGATCCTCTTTTTTCCCCTTTTTGAAGATGGGGACAACGTTTGCCCTCCGCCAGTCTGCTGGGATCTCTCCTGTTTTGCAGGAGTTTTCAAATATGATTGCCAATGGCTCCGATATTACATTTGCCAGTTCTTTTAATACCCTTGGATGGAGTTCATCTGGTCCCGGAGACTTAAATTCATTTAGATTAATAAGGTGTTCCTCTACTATCTCTTTACTTATTCTGTGCCGAAATTCCCCTATTCTGTCCTCTGCTCCATTATCCTCAGGTTGAGCACCCTTTGCCTTTTCTGAGAAGACTGTGGCAAAGAAGGTGTTGAGTAATTCTGCCTTTTCTCTGTCTTCTGTTAGCATTTTGCCATCTTCTCCACGGAGTGGCCCTACCGTTTCCTTCTTCTTCCTTTTGCTGCGGACATATCCAAAAAAGCCCTTTTTATTGTTCTTAACCTCTCTAGCAAGCCTGAGTTCATTCTGCGCTTTAGCTTTTCTGACTTTACCCCTACACATGCCTGCTATTTCTTTGAATTCCTTTTTTGTGATTTCCCCCTTTTTCCATTTCTTATACATGTTCCGTTTCAAACTTAGCTCAATTGAAAGTTCCTTAGTCATCCATCCTGGTTTCTTGAGACACCTCCCGTTTTTCTTTCTCACTGGAACTGTTTGAAATTGTGCCTTCAGAATCTCTCTTTTGAGAAACTCCCATCCGTCCTGAACTCCTTTATCTTTTAGTATTTCTGACCATGGAATCGCCCTCAATACTTCTCTAAGTTTACTGAAATCTGCTCTCCTAAAGTCTAGGATGCGTGTCTGACTATGCCTGGCTTCTCCTTTCCACTGTATTACAAACTCCAGGAGAACATGGTCACTTTTACCTAATGATCCCACTACTTGCACCCCATTAACCAAGTCATCCTTGTTGGTTAGGATCAGATCTAAAATAGCTGACCCCCTTGTTGCCTCTTCCACCTTTTGGACCATGAAATTGTCTTCCAGGCAAGTGAGGAATTTATTAGGCCTTGAGGATTTTGCTGAGTTTGACTTCCAGCAAATATCAGGGTAGTTGAAGTCGCCCATCACTACTACATCTCTCTTTTCTGACTGTGTGGTCATCTGTTCTAGAAAGGCATCATCCAATTCCTCCGTCTGACTTGGGGGTCTGTAGTAGACTCCCACCGTAACATCCTTGTTGTTTCCCTCCCCTTTGATTCTTATCCAGATGCTCTCCACCTGGCTTCCATGATTGATGTCCAGGATCTCTTCACTGGTGTAAATATCTCTGACATATAGTGCTATTCCTCCTCCTTTCCTGTTTGGCCTATTTCTCTTAATAAGGTTATACCCCTCTATTTCCACATTCCAATCATGAGACTCATCCCACCAGGTTTCAGTGATGCCTATTATATCATATTTGCTTTGTTGTACTAGGAGTTCGAGTTCATCTTGCTTATTTCCCATGCTCTGTGCATTAGTGTAGAGACATCGCAGACCTTGGTTCCCTTTTACTTGCTGCCTGTGCAAGTTTTTTTGCCTCCCACTGTTGGGTCTTTGCACTGTTTGCCTTGTTTCCTCTATGTCAGTTTGACTACTCCACTCCACATATTCACTGGATGATCTCAGATATTTCCCCTGCCAACTTACTCTTTGTTGTGTACGAAGAAAGGAGGGGGGAAGTAGTTGGTCTGTTTTTTCAGAGAGTGAAAGATTTTTCAGTAATGATGTCACTATGAAATAATAATATCCAGGGCACAGCAATTTGCATGAAACATGCATAGACTATTTCCCCCATCTGTTTTGAAGATTATCAAAGCAGGGAGGGATGAGGACAGTCAAAAGTGTAAAATTCCACACAGCTATCTGGATAAGGAATTCTAGGATATAGAAATTCTTTGCCAAAGAAAGTTACAAAGCTTCATAGGTGATAGAAATTAGCTGTACATCAGAGCAAGGGCTACATGAGCCAAGCTGTTTATGAATATGTCTAATATTCCCAGGTGGTGTAAGCAATGTGGATACTGTATATTTTCTTAAGTGGGAAGGTTGGTATCAGCCTAATGTCTATGAAGAATACATTGCTGAAGAACAGCTGTCTATATCTTACAGATTTCAAGAGCTTGGAATAGTTACTTTTTTGGCCCACTACTCCCAGAATTGCCCAGCCACTGGCCTTAATGGCTGCAAGATTATAGAAGTTGCAATTGTTTCCAAGCTTTATCTTAGTGCATCAGTTATGTTTGACATTGTATGCGTTCCCATATTTACCCTCTGTCTAAAGTTTATTCACTAGAAGAGTTGATGGGGAGAGCATTTATTTATTGGATTTATATGCTACTTTTCTCCCAAATTGGGATTCACTAGAGTGGACTCTAGGGCAAATGGGTTATATTGGAATGCATTATTATGACCACATTTCGTGCCAGTTTGGGCAAGAATATGTAAAATGTCAATACATTGGGAGGAAATGTTTAGCAGAATCCACTCAAGGTTCATTCTGTCAACTATGGGTTTGTCCTCATTGGCCAGAATACTCTGGGCTGCCTCCAGAGTATTCTGGCCTGAATTCCCCATCACCACACCAAATACCTGTGCTCCCTCCACAGCAAAAAAGAAGGCTTCTCATGCGATCCCTGAATCGAAAGTCAGCAACCCATCATCTCTACAGAAAGAGACAAAAACCCAGAACAAAAGATACATTTTTAAAATTCTGGTTAAGGGGAGGAAAGACTGAATTGGGCATGGACATTGTGAAGACAGTCCATGCCTTTTTTGGAGTTTTGGCCCTGCATTATATAACCAGGACACAGTGAGCCCGGGGGGAATTTGGAGTAAATAACCTAAGTAGACAAGTCATAAGACTTCTAAAATAGGAAATGATGTGCAACTTGGGAATGAATTATCTGTTTGCTACTTTGAGAAGGTGACATGATTAAAAACAACAGCTCAACATCACACACATGTAGGGAGGATATATCCCTACCTTGAATGTTGATCCCCAAAGAATTAACACTCAGCTTCTTGGCAGTCAGATGGAGAACCTTCCTGAAAGGAACAAAGTTAGTAAGTACTGTAATTTGGTCTTTCTTTACCCAGTAGAAATTGGCTGTGCAATATGCTGATTAACTTCCCCTAGTAGCAATAACAATGTTTATCACATAGAGGGAAATTGGGTGATTAACCCTCAAAATCACGCAATTGAGATTAAAATGCGATTAAAATGTGATTAACACAAGAGTCATTATCCCGTGAATAACCAGGCACTAAACAGCAAAAACTCTTTCATGGGAAAATCCCATTAATAAGTTGTTACTGTTTCTTGCCTGGTTATTCACCAGTTAATGGCACTTTAATCACATTTCGTCATAACATCATGTGAAAATCATTTGCACAATTGCACAGTTGTCACAAGTTATTCCCAGAATAATAGCGCTTTGAACACAACGTTGTGTGAAAACCATTAGTGCAATTGCAGGATTATGATGGGTTTATATTTCCAGTTGTCCCCTGTGTAATAAACTGCATGGTCACCTCCTCCCAGCTGGCTGTGCAGAGTACTGATCAGCTATCTATAGTGACACTTAGGAAGCTTTGGAAAGAGAGAAAATTATATGCAAGCATTTTTTCTTCTTATATCCAGTTTTAAATGCTAAAAAACAACAACCCAGGAACAAGAAAAATATAGCAAATACAGAGTATTCTGGCCAATGGTCAACTGCAATTTGAAAAGTTGCTGCAATGTATATCTGTATATATGTTGAATTTTTGACCTTAATCTGAACCACAATGCAAATTTCCTTTACTGCACACCCACACACAAACACACACACACACCCCTCCACAAATGCATGCAGCTGCCTATCACTTCACTGAATTGCCAACAACCTATAGTTACCTTTGGCAAAGTTTAACTAAATGAACAACCTCCATTGTGTAGGCTACCTAAGAAAATTCTGAAGTTTTAACTCCAAGAATAATATCTACTAAATGACGCTCTCATACCTCAGGGATTATCCACCAAAATATGTTTCCATTTATATAATGGTCCATCTGCCCATGAAAAATACAGCATTAAAACAGAGTTCAGGGACAGATATATTATTTTTTTAAAAATGGCATATGGCAATACAGCCATTAGATTCACAACAGACTCTGGAGAGGCTGTTAGAAGCTGACAAAGGGGTTAAAGTGAATGTTGGTTCAATGCTAAAATGCAAGGCTAAAAATGAATGAGTGCCATAGATTTGCAAATACCTATATGTCTGTTTCAAAACAACACTTTTAAATAGCCCCAGGGACCCTCAGAAGTAGAGGTGGGGGTGATGGAAAAACCTTGAATAATGCATGTGAGACAATTCCCTAACTTCACCCTCCTTAACTAGGACCATATTATTTCGACTGTGTCCACATAGGCATGCTTCAGGGTTTGTTAATCCCAATGCATAAGGAATGAAGATCGCCCCTGTGGATAAGACCTAATGGACACCATCCTGGAATAATATACAGAGCTCAACCTCCAAAACATGTGTCTTCAATTTAAAATAATTCAGCAATCATGTTCAGCCCAAACCTGATTACACAAAATGGGACTTTTTAACTCCCAGGCTGGGATCAAATTTTAAAGGGCAAAAAGAAGGGGGGGGGGGGGGAGTGCAGTGTTTATACATTCCAGATCCTTTGGATGAATTATCTGCACACAAATGTTACCATTTCTTTGAGGGGCTTATCAACTCTGCCGAGAAACTAGAAGGGTTAAAAGCTGCTGAAGCCTTTTCATTTAGTTGCCATTTTATTTAAAAAAAAAAAAAAATCTTCGGCATTTCAAAACTATCATGACAAAAGAAGACCATAGATTTGGATAATAATTAAAAACAAGCATGTAGAGATAGGGAAATGGCACAAATCATAAATATAACACATTTACCAGCAGTCTCATACTATACTTACTACTAAAATGTCAGTCCTGCTGAGTTCAATAAGACTTATGTGTGTGTAGGCTAAAGCAGGGGCATCAATAACGGAGTGCAGGAAATGTGGGTTTCACCAGGTGACACCTAAAGGAGAGGTGACACCACTGCTCCCCAAACATCTGCCTTTGGGCAGAAATGAACTGTGGAGTTTTCCCACATCATAGTTTTTTGTGGGTTTTTCGGGCTATGTGGCCATGTTCTAGAAGAGTTTCTTCCTGACGTTTCACCAGCATCTGTGGCTGGCATCTTCAGAGAATGCTTTGCCTGGAAAAAGTTGGGTGTATATATACTGTGTGAGCCTGGGAATGCAGGAGTGATTTGTATGTATATTGTTCTGTGCTGATGGCAGGCCTCAGGCTAGGAGGCTAATGCAAAAGAAGATTAGTGTCTGCTAAATTGGTGATCATTATCTGCTGGGAAAGCCCCTGACTCTGAGTGGTTTCCCATTTGCATTTGCTGAGTCCTTATTTTGCTATTCCTCAGGACTGGTAGCCAAATTTTGTTCACTTTTCCTCACTCACTCGGATGCTGGCCATGAAAGACTTCAACTTCACATTTCCCACATCACTTTAAAATGCTAGAGCTCAGCAGGAGAATGGTGTGGGTGGGATGTGGTTCTGTTGGAGGAGAAAGAAGAAGCCTTGGTATATTTTAAATATTTTATCATATAATTTTAAAATATTCTTTATATTTTTTCTTTAAAAATCAAATCTCACCACTTTTTCACTCTAAAAACATGAGACTATGTACATGTAAATTCAGGCTGATTGCATGATATTGTAATTTAAAAGTATAATTTTAATTTTGTTAGGTGTTTCTGTCACTACTTTTGATATTACATTCAGTGATACATGAGAATTACAATTTATGAGTAACGTTAGTGCAAAAAATATGACTAAAGATTTTGTATGGGGTGGTATGGGAGGAAGTCAATGGGGGTGGTACCACCATAAATTACCACATTAGGTGACAGCACTGTTACTGCACTGAATGTTGCCAACCCTAGTGATGCCACTGGACAAGATTTCAAACTATATTACAAGTGTGTTCTTGTTGAATGCTGATTACTTAAGAAATAGTATTCTGGTATTCCATATTGCAGATACAGATTTGTAACCTAGAAATACAGTTCTGTAACTGCTCCATATTCAGTAAGACAATATAAGACTACATAAATGCAGCCCACCTTAACTGTCAGCAGCTGCATCTTGCAAATGAAGTCTGTTCATCTGCCAATTGTACAAGAAGGATGACGTTTCCAGCCCTCTCCTACCAAAGAGTGAGTTTGTGACATAAGAAGCTGGATTGTCACGATGGCCTCACTCACTGGTAGGAGCGAGCTGGAAATGTCATCTTTCTTGCCTCCTGATTGGCAGTTGAACAGATCTCCTTTGCCTGGTGTGACTGCTGGCTGAAAAAGTGGGATTGGCAGAGAGAGGTTGAGCCTGGAGATGTTACTTAGTTATACATATGCAACTAAATTGTCAAGGTAGAATATTGGTGATAATTTTAAAGCAACATGAACACTGAAATGACTATGTGAAAAAGCAGTCCTGGATCATATATCATATCATTGATCTTACCTAGTTTTTTTAAAATCCTCAGAACAGATTGAGCAAGGACACAGGCCAACTATTCAGTTTCCTCACCTCCACGCACCATTGGAAGATGCATTTCATTTCCTATTTAATTCTAAATTTGCAAGTATATGTATAAATTAGTATATAGAATTTTTATGAAAATCTGCTTCTCCCTTTCTCCTATTTTTGGTGATGGATTTCTTTTTTTTTTTCCTGTCTCCTCCCCACCTCCATTTCCAATATGATATGAAGATGAGACTGAAGGTGAACTAAATGAAATGGTTCTGTATGGTTCCCAGAATGCTGAGAAAATGAGGTGTGTCTGAAATTGAAACACATGCTATACTTCACTGAAAGATGAAATCAGAAAAGCCCACTCTCTATCATAATATTCTGGGATATTGTCTGTCAATTTATGGCAATCCCATGAATTTCATAGTGATTTCTTAGGTAAATAATACTCATGATGGTAGTGGTTGTTTTTTTAGTTTCTTCTTTACAGTACCAGGTGTTTCTTGGTGGTCTCCCATTCAAGTACTGCCTATGGTTGACCCTGTTTAACTTCCAAGATCAGACATGATCTGATGCCTTTAGGTTATTTAGGCATTCTGGGATGTAGTATTACCTTTCAAAATATGGATAGCTGGCAACTTTTGACATAACTTGTGTTTCCAAATCATGGAAACACTTTTTTTAAAAAAAAAAATACAACTACCAGAATATATCAGTCATCATGCCAGGGATGTGCAGCAAATCTGGGAGTAATGGTCCAAAAAAGTAACTTTCTGAAGCTGTGGTTTCTTCATGTATCTTCCTCTCTCATCTTTGACTCAAGTCTTGCTGTGAGGGGCAGGAATGATATAAAGGAAACTAGATCTATGTTACGGTTGCCAGATCTCAGGAGCTAGTCTCCAGTTTTCATGGGTCATCTCCAGGTGGGGGATGAAAGAGGAAATTCTCCACTTTAGGTGGGTTCAGCCCTAGGCAGAAGGAAAGGTCTATGTGCAGATCTCCAGCTCACCCTGTAGAGCAGCAGCTTCCTTCAATTTCCAAGGCTTAATTGTTTTGTTGCTGGAACTTGCAAAGTGTGTGTAGGGGGGAGGGATTTATGTATTTATTTAGCCTCCTTCTTCCCTCCCAGTTATTGTAGTTTCTGGCTAGAACAAGTAGGCTAGATTAAACAGGAAAATATCTTCTTTGTGTGTGCATGTGTGTTTGTGCTTAAATGATAAGCTGTGATCAACAGTGGTTGACCCTTAACATGCAATGGTTCATAGCACCAGCAGGATCTGTTCCTAGGTCTTGGGTTTTAGCCAATGTAACCTATGTAGATAACCTAACCTACATAGGCCTGGAACAGACAGGTCAAATGAAGTGGCTTCTGGCCACTTTGGAGCCATGCTGATGGTCCTTTGGACCACAGCAACAAGGAACTGGGATAATCTGGCTCCTGGAAGTGCTGGTGGCCCCAGTGAGCACAGCCCATGTTAGAAGGTATGAGGTCAGCAGGGTTTGGACACACTTCTGGCCAGAGTGGAATTGGGCAGCTTTTTCCCACCCACCTGTTCCAGCCTATAGATAGCCTAACCTATGTAGATAGCAGAAAGCAGTGGAAAGCAAATGTCATGCACAACTGGTAGTTAGACTTTGAAACTCTTGCCATATAGTAAGGCTTAACTACATAATTAAGTG
Source organism: Sceloporus undulatus (assembly GCF_019175285.1). Classification (NCBI taxonomy): domain Eukaryota; kingdom Metazoa; phylum Chordata; class Lepidosauria; order Squamata; family Phrynosomatidae; genus Sceloporus; species Sceloporus undulatus. Next base: position 41,740,584 of record NC_056527.1, on the reverse strand, counting down.
ATGGGTTGCAACCAGCACACTTGTTCCATCAGTAAAACATCATGGAGCCACTATTTGGCAATAACGGAAGATTCCATTATTGCTAAATGGCTGCATGACACTTTACTGATGGGACAAGTACACTGGTAAGGAGATTATCACATGGGGAGGCTGACAGTTGCAATTTACTGACCAGCAAAGGATGGGAGAAAAAAGCCTGGGGGTGTGAACCTCGATCTCGCTATGTAGAGGCTTTAAATTCAAATTAATCACAGGAGGTGGAAGCCTCCCTGTGTGATAACATTCTTAGTTTTGAGTAAGTCTGGCATATGGAGAACTCTGGACTCTGCAGCAGGAGGAGAACCTGTGATGTATTTCAAAATACCCACAAAATCAATTAATTTCAAAATTTTGTAGCTTTCTTTCTGAGCCAAGTCCAATAAAGATACTAAAAATCTTCCTACTGACTTCAAAGGTTTTGGATTCAGCTTTCTTTTTACCATCATGAGTGGTTTTGTGTACATAGTAGGAATGTCACAAGCCTAGAGTTGACATGCCCCTCTCTTGCATGCTGCTCCTGTTATCTTTCAGCCACAAGCTAAAAACTGAATTTGTCTACTTTAACCTTGCCAGAAAACTTTCAGTGCCAGTATGTCAATAATTTGAGAAACCTGATTAGCATTACGAAAAGTATATTTATTCATTGAGAACAAAGACGAGCAAAGGGATCCAAAACATATGCAATGAGTCCTAGCCTTATTTTGAAGTTAGTTCTCTTCCTCTGTGATCTTCCCAAAGTGCATCAAAATCTATCTATAACTACCTGCAGATGCACTCACAATTTACACAAAGCCTTGCCACATGTCTTTAAAAAAAATTTTTTTTTGACAGATTACTGCTTGGAATATAAAAAAAGGAAAAAGGAAACAGGGAGATAATTTTAATTCATAATTGGCACCCACTTTATACTGTAGAAACATTGGTATTTTAAACTTTATAAGTCACTTCCCATGATTTCTGGAACAATTTGGCCTCAAGAGCATATTGCTAGTTCCTGATTAAAAGAGACTCATTAGGCCTGAATTAGTAGAAATTAGGATTTGTGACATTTTGATGAATGAAAGAGGGAACTATTTGGTACCATTACAAACTATTGGGATTTTAAAAATATTATGAGGTAGGGAGTATGTTAGGAGCTGAGGAAACAGATTTACTGGCTGTATTAATGCTTTCTAATTTACACTTAATAGGACCTCAAGCAATGGCTAGCAGAACATTAAAGTAATGAGGAACTTTCCATTACATTTTTAATGTAGGCCTTTAAAAGCAAATGGAGAGTTTCAAAGATAATTCTATGAACCAAAAATTGGTCTTCTTAAGACATTTTGGTCCAAAGTAGTGATGGTGTTAAACACATTGTTAAAAAGCATATCATCGGGGGAGGGGGAGTGATGGCAGGTCTGGACATTTTCAATAGGGCCACAGCATGCAACAATGGATGTTTTGACCTTTCCTTTCCCATTTGCAATTTTACAGCCCCTCCAAAATTTACTGTGGCACCCTGGGACCCCCCCCCCCCATCCGTCTCTTCTCCTGTTAGTCCATGGCACAGGGGTTGGAACTAGCCCACTGGTGCCTGGCATGCTTTCTAAAGATACATTGGATATTGCACCCAGTTTGGCCCTGAAAGAACACAGACAGGAAGGACAATACATTGGACAGAATGTTAAAGTGTCAAGAATGTTTAAGGCTGCAATGTTATGAGCACTTACTTGAAAATACTCTATGGGACTTATTTCTAAATAAACAGGGGAAAAAAGTTATAGTGGATGGGATTGGGACCAGAGGGTTTTCCTGAATGGTGTTCTGATGCCACTTATGGCAAGCCATTTAATAAAGTAAAGAGAAGGCTGAAACAGTGATATTTTCTGTCGAAGTTCCAGTTTTCTCCACAACCTTGAAGCATCCAATTAATTAAGGGCAGAGGGAGCTGTTTTATAACCTGGGCTGTCTATTTTCTCTATCCATCCCTGTATTTACCCTGAATAGTTTCCCAGATTCTCAGACAAAAGTCTTCCCCATTGCTAGTTATGTAATCCATAAATGTCAGGCATTGAACTGGAAAACATCTGCATTCAAACATGTGCTCTATCAGCAAGGTCTTCCTGGTCTGACATAGACAAGATCCCAGGTTAGATGTAGATCTTTACCTGATAACCAGCTGAAGCCTGGCCTTGTCTGCAAAGATTTCCAGCTGTTTCTTCAAAATTCCACAGTACATCATTTTATCGTTTCTTCTGCCCTTCTGTTTTTCACCAATGCTTAGGCTGCCTGCTATGCTGCTCACAAGTTGCAGTCTTACTTTGCTGGGATTCCTGCCACCAAACAGCATGCATTTTTTATTACTCACACTCCAGTTTGTGGATCAGGGAGGTTGGTGCTTCATCTCTCTACCATGTGAGGAAGCAGGGATGCCCTCTCTTGCTCAGTCTGCAAGCTGAGTTAAAGTTAGAAGTCTGAAGAACACAAATGCTTCCTTGTATTCTGTGGACATATCACTTTCAGATTTAATCATAAGGATTTAAACAACATTAGTTAGTTTTTTTCCTGTTTATTTTTTAAAAATATAATATTTTTATTAAATACATAAATTTGAATACATAAAATAACATAAATAAAACAAAAACCACACAAAAGCCCCATAACCCCAACATAAAATATAAATTGCACATAGAATAATCACTACATATATAACCTTCCTCCAATTGAAAACCTTTAACTCAACTTTGGGCCTGAACAGACAGGCCAAAATAAAGCTGCTTCGGGTAATTTTGGAGATATGCTGTTTAAATGATGCATGCATCCTATGAGTCTGAAAGCCATGCCAAAGCCACACTCCAGTCCTAAGGACTGGAGCGCTGCTTTGGCACAGTTTTTGGCCTCTTAAGATGTGAGTGTCATTTAAACAGCATACCTCCAAAGTGACCCGAAGCAGCTTTATTTTGCCTGTCTGTTCAGCCCTATATTAAGCTTCCAAAACACTATATCCAAGTTATACTTCTACTGTAAGCATATTACTATAAACTCTATGTTCTCTTTAAAAAACCAAAACTGATAAATTTTCCTCGTAATCTCAAAGAATTGATAAACATGTCCCAATTAGTCTTAAAATCAACCCAATACTTTTATTTGATAAACATAGTCAATTAAGCCATTTCACCATGCTCGTCTATCTTCAATAGCCAATCTTCATATGTTGGAATGACATCTCCCTTCCATCTCTGGGCATACACAATTCTCGCTGCTTTAGTCATATATTGTAGACTTGTTCCATATTTCCTTTCACTCTGTTCTTCCATAATCCCAGTAGATAAAATTCAAATGTCTTCTGCAACATTATTTTTTAAAATATCCTCCATGAATTAACATAAATTTGAGTCCAAAATTTCTGAGCTTTATCACATGACCACCACATGGGTAAAATGTTCCAGCCTTTTAAAACAATTAAAAAAGAATTTTGTGACACTCAGGAAACCCCACTGAAAAAAACAAGGCAGCAGCTAGAATCCTCAGCATCTTGGGAAGTCTTTCAGGGCTATTCATTGCATGTTTTTCTATGCAGTTTTTTTTTCCTGACAGGACTTTTCCTTTGCAAACCATACATTTTCTATTATTGTTGTTCTGTAACGTAAAGTTTTGTACAGGAAAATATCTTGGGTGTTTCTACAGAAAAGAATTCCCTGAAAGGCTTTCCAAAATTGTAAGCAGCAATTAGGAACTACAGAAATATATGAATACTCACAGAGCATAGAGAAAAGTCTGGAAATTATGGGTCCCGTGGATGAAAAAAGTGAAGATATACATCATTACTTCATTTTGATGCTGGTTTCACAAGCCTCTGTTCTTTGGAATGCATGAACCCATCAGTTTTACATTCTGCCCTATTCCAAGTTTTAAATTATGAACAAATTTGCAAATCTGCAAAAAATTTTATTGAAAACAAACTGAATGCATTGCTCATTCATCTGCACTACTTATATTCATTAAGTTTGGCTGTTTCCAGTGTGAAAATGACTGTATTGTATTTGCCATTTATGTAGCTGGTGTAAAAAAGAGAATGAAGGGTCAGCATTAATTCAACAGTTGAGTACACAGGAATTCAAATCCAGGCATATGAAAGATCAACACTCTAAATCTTCTGCCTGGATGGACAATCTGTTAATTTTAATTTCTTCCACCAATCTCTCAAGAATCTCAAGTTCTTTATGTCATATTAATGAAGATAATTTGTGGATTTTGAAAAATTCTTATAAAAAGATCATGCAAAATTCTTACCCATCCCAGCTGCTACCTTGTAAGGGCCTTTTCACAGTACACAATTATAGCATTACATTCTGTTTTAACTGCCATGGCTCAATCCTGTGTAATACTGGGGTTTGTATTATGGTGAAGCAGCAGTTTCCAAGAATTCCAAGCACTCCTCCCAGGTTTCCATGACAGTCAAAGTCAAATTATACTGATATAACTCTGTAATATGAAAGAACCCTGAGAGCCAGAGTAGTGTAGTGGTTTGAATGCTGGACTATTAATGTTGAACTATGGAGATTTGAGTTCATATTCCTACTTGGCCATAGAAACCCACTGAGTGACTTTGGGCAAGTCATACACTCTCAGTCCCAGAAAGCCCCTAAGTTGGAAACAATGAAAGAGCCCCAAGTGGTAAGCAAAGTAAACCTTCTTTGCAACATCTCACTTTACCTCACAGTTTCTCAAATGACGGATGGTTCATGGCATGAACACAGGGGACATCTCTCCTACCAGTTCATAATGAACCCTCCTTCTCAGTCCATGAGCTGCCTTTGTTCTCAGTGTTTATAATAAGCTGTTTTCCTCTTTGCATTTTTAAAGTCTGTTTCTTGCTAATAATATATTAAGGAATTTTAAAAAAATATTTACATGGGAGACAAGTTTTCAATTAAACCCAGAGATAAGAAAGTTAGTAGAAAACAGATTTAATTAATCATTAAGCTAAAACAAATCTAATTCAATTGTATTTTTGTGTGAAAGGCAAATATGTATATATAACTATTAGGTTTATGTTAAATTGCCAATTAAAGTTAAATGTCTGCAATTTAAAGACTCATCTGAATAAATCTAAAAAATGCATTTCAAGGTTTACTCCCACCCATGTCCCCCCCAGTCCCTTTGAGCATAGAGCAGAAGGATACATTTACATGGATTTTTGAAAATTTCATTTTTCATCTATCTCACCAAAACCCCTTCTCTCTTTTCTTTTTCTCCTCCCTTAAAATTGCATCTTTTCACTCTCATGTTTAAGTCACTAGTTCCCAGATGAATTTCAGGTCTTATCTGCACTGCAAAATTAATGCACTTTGACACTCCTTTAACTACCATGGCTCAGTGCTACGAATTCTAGGATATGTAGTTTTGTGAGATATTTAGCCTTCTCTGTCAGAGACCTCTGGTGCCCCAAAAAACTACAAACCCCAGAATTCCATAGGATGGAGCCATTACAATTAAAGCCGTGTCTGACCTGAGAGAAAGCTCAAAAGTTGAGAACTTCAAAATTCAGTTTCCTCAGACAGATGAGAAGCCTTTGTGTGGTGTCAAGTGTGCAACACAGGAGGAGCATTTGGATGCAAAGAAGGCCAATATCTTGTCCTCATTACTTCCTTTTAACCTTGGAATAATTAAATTATCATAGTCAAAACATGAACTTAAATATATAGTTTGGATCTAATCACCTAAATGTTATTGTTATTATTGTTGTTGTGTCCCTTCAAGTCATTTGTGACTTAAGGCAACTCTATCACAAGGTTTTCTTGTCAAGTTTCTTCAGAGGGGGTTTGCTATTGCCATCACCATCCTCTGAGGCTGAGAGAGTGTGACTTGTCCAAGGTCAACCATTGAATTTCCATGGCCAAGCTGGGATTTGAAGCCTGGTCTCCAGAGTTGCAGTCCAACACTCAAACTATCCTCTAAATCTGAAGCATTAACAAAATGCATGAAGAAGGTTTGCAAAAATCTAAGGGAACCAATCTTTTAGTAACGAACCATCTGAGAAATATAAAATTAGTTGGTGCCTCTAATTTAATGAATTGTGCAATTAAAATAATGCTGAAAACTCAACTTAAGCAATTAAGTTTTTAAAACTGAATTAAGTTTCCCCTTTCCAATACAAAATTTCCAACTTAGACGGTAACTTAATTGATTTAAACTACTGTAGTTAGGTCCTGTCTCTGGTTATACCTTGATTGAGGCATTCTTAAAGAACTGATCATATCTGGAATCAGAAGGCACCTACACCTTCACCTTATGCCTCCCAGTGAGGTTGAAAAACCACTATGGCCAGGTACAGGTTGAGGCTAACTATAGGACTGGTTTTAAACAAAGGAAGCCTCATGGGCAAATGTTTAAAATGAAGCTTATGAGGATTACCAGCCATGTTTGCTTTAACATCTTTAAACTGAAAATGTCTGACAATGTGCTATGCAAGATCCCATGCTTAAAATATGAAGAATGATGGTGAGGGAGCAGATGTTTTTCATTTCCCTTTAGGAAAGATGCATGTTCACAAAAGCTATTTGAAATGTGTGTATGTGAACACGCACACAGTGGAGGTTTGGCAGACACCACCAAGTGGACAAGAAAAATGCAGATCATTATATTTATCCAGGTCAAGACCTCTTCCAGCTACATGGGTCATAGAACCCCGAGCCCATGGAAAATGAACTGTTATTTTAAAAGAAGCATCACCCTTCTTCATATGATGCAGTCCCCAAGTTCCTGCTAACTCAACCGGTGGTCTTCCTGGCTCCTTGCCTTCCTCTCGAAGTGCTGACACTTATGCTCTTGTTCTGACAAGTGATAGCATCTGCTCAGCATGCTTGGCTCAGTTGGAGCAGCAGCACAGACCCTTCCAATAAAGTTTCTTGAAATGGAACGACAAACACTTTGGGACAGTAAAGCGGTGCAGTGCAATCCAAGAAGACAAGGAGAAAATTGAGCCACTGGGACAAGAGGAAATGTACGTTTCAGCCACATGATCAAATCACAGCTGGAATGGAAGGGTTCATTCACAGCAAGACCGCAAAAAGTTGGTTATGTATTTAGACCAACAATTTTTCTATCTTAGCTGTATTGACTGCTTCTATTTTGTCTGGATTAATGTGCTCTCTCATGCAATGTCTGCAATTGCTTTCACTCTTGCTGAAGAGAAGGATATAGCCACACTTCCACCAGAAGAGATGGTCACAGAATGATTTATTCATAAAACAGTGGTACCTTTATTGGGCCAACCAAAATAGGACAACATACATTATGCAAGTTTCCAAAGCTCCACTGGCTTCTTCATCAAGCAAAGGTATTAAAAATAATACAGGGGAAGGGAAAAAAAGATGATGTTAGAGTCACAGGCCTACATTTTGTCAAAATGTTTTTGTTGTCTTCAGGATGGTCTGGAGGGATATCAATGCAGGCAGAGTCCACTCCTCCCTTTGGCCATGTAGGTTCTAAGAGACAAAGAGTTGTAAAATCCAGGCAATAAAATTTCAACTCAGCAACAAAAAAAAGTTACAATCCTAACTGATAAACAACAACAACAACAACAATTTGACAAAATGAGACCTGTGACTCTAACATCATCCTTTTTTTTCTTCCCCTGTATTACTGTATTTTATAAACCTTTGCTGTATTATTTTTAACATCTTTGCTCTAACATCAACATTTTTCATCTTCTCTTGTATGATTTTTTAAAATATATTTGCCTGATGAAGAAACCAGTGGAACTTTGAAAGCTTGCATGATGTATTTTGTGCATTGTTGGTTGGCCCAATAAAGATATTGCTGTTTTGGGGATTTTGGATGTTATTGTATCTTGCTGTATGGCCAACATGGTTACTCCAAATATTTTTTTTCCAGAACTGTTTATTTAGCAGAAAGATTTTCCTGCTGTAGCAGTATTGTTTCTTTTCATTTACTCTAAACCAGCTTGCTGTCATGCTCAGTGCCTTGAATGACTGTTTTAGGGACTGTTCATTGGGAAACTGGGGACACACATGCATGTGCATGCACACAGATACCTCCCCCACACACACACACATATACACACAAACACATACCCAAATACATGCATTGAGAGTTCCATTGAAACCAGGTCTATAGCACCTCATGTCAAAATATGTGTACAATTCTCAGAGATTGTTAACAATTAATCCAGAGGTTTGGTGGCTCTCAGTCAATTTTATTGTCTGTCAAATGAGGAAGATAATAATTACTACCCGCTTTAATAAAAGCTCTCTGAAGTGCACTGAAGTGAGGCTAAGGAAGGGAGAGAAGAGGGGAAAATGTGTTATCATATCCATAAGGTGTTGATGTCCCCCAGTTAACAACAGTGTCAGATGGGACCATAGTTCCTACAGTTTATGGACTTTTCCTTCCTCCTCCTCCTTTTCTAAAGGAGGGAATTAAATATCTACTTCATATTTCACGGTGCCATATATTTTACACTGCAGTAATATATTTTACACTGCAGTAATATATTTTACACTGCAGTAATCTATTAACTGCATCTTGTAAATTGTAGAGGTACAAGGGTTGCAGGCCCACTTCACTTAAGTTTTTCCTTCTCTGTGACTTACTGTTTTGGCAAGACTGGGTTATTACCTAAATGGGAAATATTCATGGAGTTCATTGGTGGTATTATAAAATCATAGAATCATAGAGTTGGAAGGAGCCCTATGATCCATCTGGGCAAACCCTCCACTCAGTTCAGGATTTCTAGCTAGTACATCCTCAGCAGGCTCCAATCTACTTTTGAAAACATCCAGAGAAGGAGACCTCACCATCTCTCTTAGCAATTGGTTCCATTCCTGAACCACTCTCCCTTAGAAGTTGTTCCATCTAAAGTTCATTTGAAATCTGCCCTCCTTTTAAGGTCTAGCTAAAACCATTAGCTCTATTTCTGTTCTTTGAAGGAGCAGAAAATAAGCCAGCACTCTCCTCTTTGTGGTAGCCCTTCAGGTATTGAAAGAGTGAGGTCAGGTCACCCCTCTGTCTTCTCTTCACCAAGCTGAATATGCCCAGCTCCTTCAACCTCTTCACATATGTTTTGTTCTCCTCATCTCTTATCATCTTTATTGCCCTTCTCTGAACTCACTCCAACTTATCTATATCCTTCTTCACATGAGGCACACAGAACTGAACATGGGCCTGACCTGTTTTCACAGGCCTGAACATATGAGGCCCTGACCAGCACAGTATATAGGGAGCTGATTACTTCTCTTGACTTGGAAACTATTGATTCTGTTAATATAGCCTATAGTAGTGCTTGCCTTCTTTGCCCCAGCATCACACTGCGGGATCATGTCCAATTTAGGAAGGTCCTTTTCACATGTAATACTACCAAGCAAAGTATACTCCATCCTATACCTGTACATCTGGATTTTGTGGCCTAAATGTAGAATTTCCCATTGTCTCTGTTGAATTTCATTTCATTAATTTCAGCCCAATTTTCTAGTTGATCAAGATCCTTTTGAATTCTGTACCTATCTTCCAATGTATTAGCTACCCCTCCCATTTTTGTATCAACTACTAATTTGATAAGGATTTCCTCCAATTATCATCTATTCTAAATCATTGATTAAAAAAAAATAGTGAAGCGTGTCAGCCCTAGGTCTTCATGAGGTATATCCCATCTGTAGACACTCGTCCTTCATCTAAGAACTGAAAATGATGGTCACGCTCCCATCAACATCATCTGCATAGCCAGTCAATCACCTGCAATATCTTCCTGTCCTTGTGTGGTCCTCTATCTTTCACTGGTAGAATTGGCAAGAATACTACTCGTGCCTATAAACTCTTCACTTTCCTGCACTTGGTTTTATAATCCAAGGTGTTCTTTTCAAAGATGCTCTTTGCAGTTTCATACCACATGAATCAGAAGATTTATGTTCTGTGTTCTTGATGAACTCTGGCAACTTGTTAGTGACATTCTGGATATGCATGCCAGGCAGACAACACACTTTCTGATTCATCGGTTTGGCATGCAGTTCCTTCTGTACCCCTGAGGAATGAATCCCCTACAACTAGCACCTTTCTTTTCTTCTTGCTGCACTTAGTGATTAGGTTAGCTCCTTCCCTAGTATACAGTGTCTATTGCTGCTGGTCTCCTTTTTGTGACTCTTCACCTCCATTATATATAGGAAGGTATATATATTTTGTGCATAGTCTGCTCCTGACAGTGACTGTCCTCCAGGGTGTTCCTTCAGTGTTATAGCCCTCTTTGTTTTCATGGACAGTTTCTTCCTCCCATACTAGTGATTTTCCTGCACTGGGTGACACCTGGGGTGGGGCTTCAAGGGCGTGGTACTTCCAAGCCTGGACTGCTGGCAGTGCCTCTGGCCCCGTACTTCCGTCAGGGTTTCCAGGTGCCCTGCAACCCCAAGCAGCACCCGGGTGGGGCTGGGGAGAGCCAGTGTGGCCCCCAGAGCACCCTAGTGGGGCTAGGAAAGCCTGCATGGGCCAAAGCAGTCAACCTGGTGTCACTCCCTGTTCTTGGGTGTCACTCCTATTATGGGGTTTCACCCAGTGTGGCCCGTTCCCCCCCCAACCCCTTTTGATGCTAGTGTCCCATACCACACCATACCAAATCCTTGTAATATTTTCTGTACTGTTATTCGTAAATTGTAATACCTGCATATCACTGAATGTAATGGCAATAGGTGTGACATAAGCAACAAGCAAAATAAAAAGTATACTTTAAATTACAATCATATACACAGCCTAAATGCATTTACTGTTTCATGTACAGTGAAAATTTAGCAAGATATGATGTTTTTAAAGAAAATTTTAAAAGAATATTTTTTTAAAAAAATAAAATTTAGAAATTTAAATTTAATACATATTTTTAAAAAAACTGTGGCCTCTCCTTTCTGTCCCCACTGAACCTCACCCCACTCACAACATCTTTTCCATGTTTTAAAGGGACACAGGCAAACGGCACAATCCATTTCTGCTAAAAGACAGATGCTTGGGGAGCAGTGGTGTCACACCTCTTAGGATGTCACCTGGTATGGTCCAGACACCCCACACACTTTTAGTAACGCCCCTGACTGAATGACAAGTTTTTTCTGTATAAACCTCCTTACTGTACAATCATTAAAGTACAGAAGCTCTGTTTTTTGCATCTGTGTTCTCTGTCTTTCAGAAATAAAAGAGAGAGAGGAAGACAGCAGGCAGACAGACATATGGTTTGCAGACATACAAAAGATGTTTGGCAGCAATCATAAAGTGGAGACTACTCCCCCAAAGACCAGTGAGGAGTGATGTTTAGTGCACCCAGAATGCTGATTTAATGCTGGTGGGGAGGGGGCAAAAATAAAAACCAGGGAAGAGGAGGAAATAAGCAGCATGCATTGGAAAAGAGCATGGCTGCACCCTGGAGATAAATTCTCCATACTGCAACATTTGGTTGTGGCTATTCCTTGTAACAGGTTCTATATGCAAGGCTGGGCCATAATTTTTCATCTCTCTCTTTCTTTCTTCATCTTCTATTTTGATTAACCTTTAGTGTAATGAATTCAAAAACTGGCCTCTAATCAAGATTCTAATCCGGATAAAGATATAACCAAAAGGTGGGTTTGGAAATCAAAATTACATTACATTATCTGAGTGCTTTTAAAAAACAACCACAGGGAATATTCTCATTTTGTCAAAAAACTGTGTTTGGCTAACCATAGAAAGCTGTCTAACAGAGCAGAGCATCTGCATCCATTTTCTTTCTCCAACAAAAGCCAATCTGATGTTATAAATCAACCACTAGATGGCACTTAACATACATTTTGCTGAAAGGCTTTGCAAGGAAAAATCCACCAGGTGGCATAACTCCTTTAGCTTCTGGATTTTTATGTTGTCTACCCCCCCCCCCCCATTTAATTGCCATGTTAATGTGCGTGGTTTCCAGACACCAAACAGTCCCACTGTTTTTATTTTTGCTCTGAACTGACCGTAGCATATTCCTACGTCTCATTTAAAAGCTGCCATAAAAATGTCACTGGCTAGCCAATTCCATTTTATATAGCCACTTAAACTGTAAGAATTTATTGGTTATACTACTCTCCGAAGTATATTTGTAAGCTGCAGCAATATTTTTCTTATTAATTAGTCTACATTTAGCTTCATTTTTTTCAGCTGTCATTTGCTCTTGATTCTTCAAAAACAAAAACCCACAGACATATGCTAAGGCATTTATTAGATCTTAACTAAGGGTGTGGTTGCTAATGCAGGATTTACTGCTGGAAGTGCCCTACTTCTGGTGCTGCAGTAAATGATTCCCCAGAGTGTGTTAAACTGCTGAGCCTTGCAGTAAAAACAGACAAGAGATCCATGGCATTAACCATGTCACATCCTCACCACTGTATTCTGCCTCCTTTAACTTCAAGATAGTCCAAGTAAGGCCCCCAAAACTGTTTTTAAAGTAGGAAGGTTCAACGTGGGCAGATAAGTCATTGCTAATTTTTACATTATTAATTTTTAATGTTATTATTTTTACAAAATAATGAAATCACAACATACTGGATTAAAACAGTCATTGTCATCATCATATGCCCTCCAACATTTCTCAGAAAGAAATGGGGACATATGTGGTCAAGTAACATCATAGTGTGGTGAAGTTGGCAAAAGTTATTAATGCGGAAAAGCAAATAAGCTAAGATAGGTGGTAGCAGTTTTCTTTTGCCCAAGCCTCCTGGGAAGGGTAAATTTCTTCCCCCTCCTCTGTTTTCATCCCTCCTGAGTTAACTGAGTGCAAACTACTTTTGCAATTTGAACTCAGTTTACAGCAAGTGAAGTAAGATGAAGACAAAGGGGGAAGGTAGTAGGAAGAGGAAGAGAGAAAAGCTGGGACATTTTAAAAGCAGCTGAAAAAGTGAGATGGCAGAGGATTAACTGGGACTTTCCTTGCAAAATCTGGACAGTTGGAGGGTATGTCATCCTCATCCTCATCAGAAAGTGGTAACAATCTGAGTATCATGAAGGGAATAGCAAAAAAATAATGATGATGATAATTTAGTACATTTCTTGTTGATCATTCCTCAACTACATAGGAGTCTTGGTGGTCCAGTTTTGCCTGATAATTTCAGGAGAACCCCACCTCATCAGAGAGGATCTTGAGTCCCATCTGTTCTGGGATCCAGGGAAACAAGATAACAGGATGCAGATCTGTTGGGATTCTTTATTTTTCCAGTATGGACAAAGTTCCCACTAAGGTCTGCACTGACTTTTCTTTTCCCTACAGAGCTTTCTGTATGTTTCTGACCACTTTTTGCAAACTGGATTCTATTTTTATGTGTACACTGTTCCCTCCCTTCCCCCTGGATGCACTTGGGCATGTCTTTTGCAGCATCTTCCTCCACATTTTTAAAATGGAGGCATTTTTCTGTGTAAGTTTTTTCAAAAGAGCACATAGTGGGAAACATGCTCACAAGCTCAGAAATGCATCCCTTTCTGGCTGAGTATTGTATTTGGGTCCATGTTTGGTTCCAGAAGGTTTGGTTATCTTATGATAAGATGTGAACCCAACACACTTTTTGCCCATCCTTGGTCCAGATTATATTGCATGGTGCACAACACTATGGCAACCCTGCAGCAATATAACAAAATTGCAATGCAGCTGGCCAAATAATTGCATGTGACATACACTCCATTGAGTGCAGAGCATGGGAAGGTTACTCATTTGGAATAATGCCCAGAATCCCTAAACCAGAATGATCAGTTATATAGGGAGTTTTAGTCCTAAAATAATCTAAACACTGATGAATTGTCTTTAGGGAGAAGTAGGGCTGCCCAAAGTTGAGGAGTGACAACTAAACCAACTTTGCCACATCCTACACCTAAACCATTGTAAGTAGCATGCTCTCTTGCCACATTGCTCACTAAGGCCTACTGGGGGTATGTGGCAGAAGCAAGAGCCCCAACATCCCCAGGAATCATATACCTCCTAGGTTACCCTTGGTTGAGGACAACCTAGAGTATCTTACCATTACTTGTATCTTATCTCTCAAGATATGTGGAAAGGATGGATTTGATTGCTGATGGCTTTGAGTATGCAGGTTTTCTGAGCATGGTCACCAACAGATGTGACCGTGGTAATTAGATTGGCTCTTGTCTAAGTTGCAGGCCCCTATCATTAGAGGAGACAACAGGTATTGTGGCAACAGAGCTGTGTGTGCCATGCAGCCTGGACTCACACACTTAGTATTGTGTCTTCAAGTGCAGGGGACTATATTAGCCCATTGCCAGTATCAGTCTAGCAATAGCAATAGTAGTTGCATTTCTACATTGCTTCATAGTGAACTCAGCACTCTCTAAGCGGTTTCCAATCTGCAAACCAATTGCCCTCAACAAGTTGGGTACTCATTTTACTGACTATGAACGGATGGAAGGCTGAGTCATTCTTAGAGCCCTGTGATCAAACTCACAATGTTGTGGCTGCAGTACTGACATTTAGTCAGCTTCTGAACATATAATGGGAAGAGATGCCAGTTTGACCTTTCTCTCAGAAAACAAAATGTTGAGGACCAGCCCAAACTGATTCTTGCCTCTGAAAGAAGAAAGCCCAGATTCCTTATGCTGTTCTTTGCACAATGCAAGAGGATTAAGTCTTCCTTTTTCTGGAGGATTAGGGTGGCTGAAATGACAGAGAATAGAAATTCATCCCTCCTTCCACTTTCATCTAGAAATAATTTGGTCACGTGGTAGAGACAACCCATATGCAGCTTACAAATCTACTTATCTGGGAGAGACTGCGCTTACTTTTGAGTAAACATTATAGAACAGTGCTATCAAGTATTGCTCTCCCACAATAATTAAAATTAAGTTTTATCATAACTATTAGGAGCCTCACATTTCCAATTCTTCAGATCTTCCTTTTTATCTGAGGGGGGATGCATAAACTCTTAAAATGGCTACCAGATCTTTTCCATTCATTCTGACCAAGACCTGAACACTATAGTAACAAGTGAAGCATTAATGTCAGTTGTGGAGGAGAATTAGTGGGGCCTTAAAAGTGTGGAACTGTTTATGCTTTATGTGTTTCCACAAGTGCTACCAGATGAAGTGTTTATTTTGGAGTAGGCAAGTTCCACCCACTCACATTTTATGGGCATCTGCACAATGACATCAGCATTTATTCTTTCTTCAGTGTATTCTGCAGGCTGCATCTATTTCTTTTGAAAGGGCTCAGAAAATCTCTCTCTCTCTCTCTCTCTCTCTCTCACACACACACACACACACACACTTGACTTTTCTTATTGTAGAGTGTGGGTGAGGGCAGTCAGGTTGAGTGAGGAGTTCAGTTTCAGAATGTGGTTTCATATATGTCTTGGTCTGCATTTCTTGCACTATCTCCAAGGCAGACACAGTTTGCATTCCATAATCTTTGCTTTGTTGGGTGGCTGAAGAGATGCCTGGAAAACCATGTGCACATTTGAAAAGCGCATTTCAAATATGCAAAAAAGACAATTCAAACATGCTTTAGTCAATATGGGGAATATATTCAAGCAGTATGTACAATTTAAAATATGGGCACAAATGTATGCATTTTAAAGTAAGTAAAGAAAATGAGAGGAAAAAGAAAATCTTGACAGAAGTGGATTTGGACTACAGTAAAAAGCGAAAGGACACATGCTCATAGATGAAGACTTTACATAGGGGCACATCCCCAGAAAGAAAAGCAACGAAATCATCACAAGGTGTGGGTTGTTCCCATTGTTACTCTTATGACTTTTTTGTTTGTTTTTCTTCAAATGAAATACAATTCAAGGGGTGTCTCTCACCAGGTTCTTTATGTCTGTACCTAGGTGCTTTTTCATTTTCCATCAGATTACAGCCCTGAAAGTTTCATGTTGTCTCTGCATGTGTGTGTTTAAGTCTGTTTAAAGCTATTTTCCATTCTCTTTCTTTTTTAGTTTTTAAAAATATTACTGGGAGATTCACATTAGAGCTTGTAACAATCCCACTACACATACTCACACTCTCTAGATCTGGGGAGATCTAGAGAGAGGCTTTAAACATCATTTTCATTCTTCTAAAGAGTGCCCCTTTCTCTCTGATCCTCCTTTCTTTTGAAGTGCTGAGTTGCTCCACATGCAAAACCAGCTCTGTCTTGTTAAGAAAAACAAGCCTCTCTGCTTTAGAGAAAGAAAAAGACACTGACTCATACATTGGAGGAGCCAAGGTAGCAAAGAAGAAAAGAGGAGAAAATTATGAAGGCTGGAGGAAAAGACCTCATAAAGTGTCTTCTCCCGCCTTCCAAGTCCTGCTTGGCCATGGCAGCACACGACCTGGAAAGTAGCCACCTCTCCCCCCACCAAGGTGTACTATCCCACCGGGTGACACCTCTCTCTAGAGTGTCACCCATAAGATCCTCACCACACCCCCTTAGTGATGTGGCTGAGTATTGGGAGATTTTCAAAGTCCAGGAAATTTAACATCCATTTGCAACACAAAAAGATACTTCATTTGCAATCCAATATGCAAAAACCTCCATACCACCTGAACTGAGAACAAAAACAGCTCAGTACAGACCTATGATTAGCCTCTTCATTTCCCCCCTCCTGTACGGTCTTTAACACCTTGCCTGATGAAGAAGTCAATGGAGCTGCGAAATCTTGGAACATGTATATTGTGCATTTTGGACCAATAAAGGTATCACTGTTTGGTGGTTTTTTTTTTTTAATGTTATTGGATTTGCTATATGGCCAACACAGCTACCCCTTGATGTTTTCTGGATTTTGATTGACAGTTAATGACAACTTGGCAAATAAAATTATTTCACGTATTAGTGTTTGTGGGATTGAGTTAAGTTTCCAGTAATATAAACTAATTTTCACACATGACATTTCAGACTCTGAGCAGAACAACCCCACCTTCCTGCCCTGAAAGCCAAATAATCTCCCCATCTTTTTGGTAAAAATAAAATAATATCTAAATAACTACCAGTTTCATGTCTGGTCACAACAGGCTGCTTTAAGAAGCAGTCATCTCACTCTGCCTAATGGCAGTGCTGCCCTTAAGAAAGCTCCTCTATCCCAGAGAAAATCAGGGCTTAAGAAGATAGACTGACTTATAAAGGCTCCAGACTGGAAATGAGTGATACACCTGGTGGGCTTGGCAAAGCTATTGGCTCACAGCTTTTATCTCCAGATAATCAACTATACATACACTTCTGCCATACGGAGAATTAGACCCCCACGAAAAGCCCCAGTTTTCAAAGTCAAAGACAGCATGAATTGATATTACCCACTAAAACGCAATGAGATTAAATCAATAACATCTGCAATAAGGCATAATGAAGATAAAATTATATCTCTGCTTGCCCGAACAGCTGTGAATCTATTTTTAATTATCTTGGTTTTTGGCAGTCAGCTTAACAACTTTTAGAATGTCCTCATATTTGGATTGTTAAGCAGTACAGGCCACTGGGAGAAAAAACGAATGACAGGTTTCTAGTCTCTGTGAGTGGTACACTGGTGATAGGATTGTCTCAGGCCATGGGAAATCCAGCAATATCACCATGTCTATTTTTTTATGACAAGATGTTAAGCATGGTCTTAAAAAAAACCTACCACACATAAGACTGGAGGCAGATTTCTATCAAATACTGTTCTGGATGTCAGTGGTTACTTTAATTTTGTTTGCTTTTATACTGATGTTATGTGCATCTTGTATCAGAATTATATTTTTATTGCTGTAAATACTACAGGGCTCATATGGGCCCTGAAAGCATGTTGTGTGTGTGTGTGTGTGTTAACCAAATAAATCTAGTACAGCTATTCTCTAAAACTGTTGCTTCTTCAACCAAAGTTGAGAAAATATGCCTTTGGCCTCAGAAAGAAATCTGTTACACAGTTATACACAATTATGCACACAAAGGGGGGGAGGATAGTATTCTTGCATTAATCCCACATCAAACACCTATGCTAGCATATATTCTGAACTTTTAAAATGTTGAATCTTATACCATTTGGTATAAGATTTGTATTACATATTGTTTTTTATTTAAAGAAATGTTTTCTGGATGGTAGGCTTATATTTTCAAGTGCATGTTTCCCAAATTCCCTTTTAACATCATGTGCCTTTTACCCTACACATAGCAGCTGCCCCAGAAGCAATGCTCACTAGGATTCCTGGTCACTCCCATTAGGCAGAAGGGGAGGAAAGAAGAGCCTTGGTTACACAGTGCAGGTTGTTGTTGTTGTTATTGTTAACTGCCTTCAAGTCAACCTCAACCCATGGCGGCCCTGCTGATGAGACACCTCCAAGACACCCTCTCCTACATTGCTCTGCCTAGCTCCCGCAAATTCATACTCAAGATTTCTTTAAGAATCCCTCCATCTAGCATGTAGCCTTCCTCTCTTTGAACTTCCCTCTACTTTTCCTAGCATTAGGGTTTCTTCCAATGATTCATGTCTTGTCATGATGTGTCCAAAGTACAACAACCTAAGTTTTGTCATCTTGGCTTCCAGAGAGATTTCTGGTTTATTCTGCTCTAGGACCCATTTGTTTGTCTTTTTGGCTACCCACAGGATCCTCAGCACTCTTCCCCAGCACCGCATTTCATATCTTCTTTCTCAACCGTCCATCTCTCATATCCATACATGGCAACAGGGAATACAATGGCTTGTACAATTCTAACTTCTGTGCCGAGTTGTGTATCTTTGCATTTTAGGATCTTTTCTAGTCCTTTCATAGCTGCCCTTTCCATTCTTAATCCTCTTCTGATTTCCTGGCTGCAGCCCCCATTTCTATCAATGCTTGATCCCAGGTATGAGAATTCTTTTACTATTTCTATTTCTTCATTGTCTAATTAACATTTTTGTTGGTTCACTGTGGTCATTATTTTTGTTTTCTTTATGTTCAACCATAAGCCTATCTTTGCACTTTCTTCATTGATTTTCCTTAGTAGTTGCTCGAAATCTCTTTCAGCTAGTATTATGGTGGTGTCTGCATTGATATTCCTTCCTCCTATTTTCATTCCTCTTCTTCTGTGTCCACATCTGCTTTCCTTATAATATGTTCTGCATATAAGTTGAACAGGTGGAGTGGTAAGATGCAGCCTTCTCTGACTCCTTTTCTAATTGGGAATAATTCTGTTTCTCTTCTGTTCTGACAGTAGCCTCTTGTCCTGAGTACAGATTCCTCATCAAGACTATCAGATGTGTTAGCACTCCCATGTCTTTAAGGGCATTCCATAGCCTTCTATGGTCTATGCAGTCAAAGGCAGTTCCCATGCTGGTTGAAGACAGAGCACCCCCAGTCTTGGTTTAAATTTCCTCTTGATTCTTTGGATCTTGTGCAACAGGTCTCTTATTTTTTTTTCTTTTTGTTGTCATCTTCTATATCTCTGCATTCGTTATTTTAGCAATTCTTCTTGTCCCGGTGCACAAGCTGTTGAACAAGTTGTTTTGGGGGTCTTGACTATTACTGTCACTTTATACCAGGGGTAGGCAACCTGCGGCCCGTGGGCCGGATGCGGCCCAGCGAGGCCTTGGGACTGGCCCCAGCCCGGTCCTGCCGCCGATTGCCACCTGGGCCTTTGGCGTCTCGCATGAGGGTCATGGTGGGGCAATTGTCTATAGAAGCCTCAGAAACATGCATTTATCTTAACATTTTTTAAAAAATCAGCAAATTTTTTTGCGTGTCCTCCATTAGAAAATTTTGCCCTACATTTGTCCCAGTTTATTTATTTATTTAATTTTTTAAAAATTATTTAATTATTTATTTTTTGGCTTCGGCCCCCCAGTTGTCTGAGGGACAGCAACCCGGCCCCCGGCTCAAAAGGGTTGCCTACCCCTGCTTTATACTTTTGTATCTCATCTGCCCTTAACTGCTTGAAGAGTTTCATTCATCACCCCTTGAAGCTTCTCTTGCTTTTTGGCTGTAGATAGTGTCTTTTTGTATTCCTCCTTGACAATGTCCCTGGCTTTAGTCCAGACCAGAGCTCTTCTGGCTCCTGGCAAATTGGGCATGATAACGCAAATCTATTTTTATATCATCTTTCAATTCTATAGGGATGTTGTTCAGATTGTATTTTGACATGATAGTTGATTTGGTTTTCCTCTTTAGCTTTATTCTATTTTTTATATTAACAGCTCACAATCTGTGGCACAATCTGCTCCTGGTCTTGTTTTTGCAGAGAGAGTGGAGCTTCTCCATCTTCCATTTCCAATTATGTAATCTATTTGGTTTTTATATTAGTATCTTATGCCATCACTTGTATAGTCCAGTACTGTATAATCTATTTGGTAGAACAATGTGATGTCTCTTCCATTTAAGTTGAGCCAGTTACACATTTCCTAAACAGAGAGCCAAAGTCGGCATTGTTTCACATAAACTTTGCCTATACCAAATTATGTGTATGGATGAAAATGTGGAAATAATTATTCTCATGTAAATACAAATACACTACAACTTATGCTTGGAAGAAAGACTGTAGCTAGGTGAGCTGTATGTTTATTGCTCAGGCATTACTGGCTGATAGGCTACTCCAATGCCCTTGCTCTCCCTTTTACTAGCTCTTTGTCTCTAAAATGAAAGCTTGGTTTAGAGGTTTGAGCATCACACTAGGCTCAGCCAAGAACACTAGATGATCTTGGGCAAGTCACAGTTTCTCAGCTTCAGAGGATGACAATGGCAATGCCTCTATGAACAAATCTTGTAAAGAAAACCCCATTTTAGGGTTTGGTCAAGAAAACCCCATGATAGAGTTACCTTAGGGTTAGCATATATTGGAAAAAACTGAAGGCATAAAGCAATAACATCTCTAAAATAGACATGAGACTGGAAAACCCTTTCAACAGAGGATGGCATCAACCAGAATTCTGGCCTCTGTAAAATAAGATAAATGAATACTTATTATCTTGGCTTCTTCTGCTACTTTGAAATAATGTTATGGTGTAAAAAGACAGATTTCCAGAGAAACTTAATTAGTTACAGTAGTTTAGGCTGTTGCTCCATTAGTGATGTTCCACAGGTATAACAGGAAAATCCCAGTGCAGGCTTCATTATTGCCCAGTAATTAATGTTGCACATTAGAGAGCACTGCAATGGGACTGTACTAATATTGTAAGGCAGATCTTGCTGCATGGATGATTGTATCAATGTGAAGTCCTGGCCCAAAAGTCAGTAAAGGAGTATCTTTTATCTTCACTCTGGAGGAGCTGGCCTTCATTGGAAAGATTTATAGCCAGGTAGAGCTTGCTATCAATGAAAAATCATCCATAATTGTCAGTGAGTTATACTATAAGAGGTTATTATTTCAGATTGCAGATTATACAAATATTTATGATTGTAATTTAAAAGCAAAATAGGGAAAGTTCCCTGTTCTTGAGGACTCCTGATTCAGTTTATCATCTGTAAGACAGAACTGAAAACTGTCATTGGCTTGTTGAAATTTTTTTTGCTTCTAAAACTAACAGAAGGTGGGTATGCCCACTGTGGCTGCAACCTTGTGCTCTGTGTATTAAAAAAAGCTAGTCATTCATTACCTTTCTTCATCGTTTTAATGGTAAACCCTGTGGTTTAAGCAATGTAGCGAATTATTCTGAGAGAATGATGGCTATTTTAGACTGCAATCAGCAGAGAATAAGAATAATTATGCACCGAAAGAGAAGGGAAAAGCTGAACATGGCTGAGCAATATTCTGATTGATGGCAAAGTCATTTCCTGGTTGTTAATGGCTGATTTTTCAACAGTCAGCAAAAGTTCTAACTGGGGAGGGTGGGGGATAGAGAGGGAAAAAATGACTAACTTTGTAAATCTATTCAATGTATACATTACACCAAAATGTACACACAGGCTAAAAACAAATTTCTTTTTTTAATATATCCCAAAAGCTAG
The DNA here is from genome assembly GCF_019175285.1 of Sceloporus undulatus. NCBI lineage: Eukaryota > Metazoa > Chordata > Lepidosauria > Squamata > Phrynosomatidae > Sceloporus > Sceloporus undulatus. The sequence continues at coordinate 41,718,687 of NC_056527.1, read as the reverse complement.
AGAAAGAGCAAGTTCTCACAACCTTTTCATTCAACACTTTGAAATAAGGGTGAGTTACAGTTCTGTTGTTTATTTGGAAGTAAGGCCCACGGCGTTCCATGGAGCATACTCCCAAATTAGTGTGTTCAGACCTTATGTGCATGCAGCAGAATCATGTGCACATTCACTATAAAGTTCCACTGCGCTTAATGGGTATGATAGCTATATTGCCTGGTTGCTGTTTTTATGCATATTCTCTCCATGCCACTGGATGTCCATTTGCAAAAATTATCAGACATGCCAAGACCCTATTCAGCATTTATATAACATAAATAACTGCTCAAACAGTTGTACTGAATTGCACTATTGTACAGTTGATTGCCTAATGGTAACATCAAGTGGGTGATCCCCATTCCACAACTGCATACAGTTAAGGTCATGTTCAGTTAAGACTGTTTGGGATCACCTGTACACACACTCCAAGAAAACACAGCCACTTATGTTACTGCTTGCACAAATATATCTGTGGTGCTCTTCTTCTACATGAACCAAGGAAGTGGAACCATTTATACAATGGGAGTTACAACCATGTAATGAGTATGACATTTCCAAACACACACCTTTCCAGTTGTCAGACCTTTAGCGAGACCATTGCACCTATTGCTTACTACTGGGGTTGGGAGGGATTATATAGCTCTGAGCGGAAGATACAGCAGAATACACTGCATCTGTGACCACACTCCCATTTCCTTTCCTTCGCAATGGTTCCCAACTGCTCTGCTCTGCATCTACCTTTTGGCTAGAAGCAAGTAGCAATGGCATCACTAGGAGGGTGCGAAGGGTGCAGTTCACACCAGGTGACACCTCAAGAGAATGTTGACACCCAGTCCAGCCTTCCTCCCACTGCAAGGTGAGAAGGGGCAAGCAAGCCTCTCCTGGCTTTGCTGCAGTGGCTGCTACCTCCTCAGGAGAAGGCCACTGCCACGATGAGAGAGGAAGCTGAATGTGCCCTTTCAGCTGCTGTCACCCTCCTGGCAGCCCCTTCCTGCATTGGGTCGCACCAGGTTTGGGGATACCACTGGCAAACAGGCTAGATTAAATATTCTTAATCCAGAGTAGGTGACAAGGAATAATTCTCCCTGATCTGATAACAGTCCCTTTAGCTATTGTTTCTGTCTTAATTTCTAAACAGGAAAATATGTTCTCACTCCCCCACATTTGAATAACAAACTGAAACACTTTGGTTCATACTTAATGCACAATACTCATTGGCATCATCAGGAGCCATTCTTAGACTCAGGTTTTGGCCCCCAGGCATCTGGACCTAGGATGGTCCTGGATTGGTAAGTGAACTGGCAAACTGATCATTATTACAGTCCTCAGGACTCAAGAAAGCTTTCTTTCAGAATAGCGCCACAATTGCCTTATTTAAGTTAGCAAGGACCATTGCCCCTTGGAACAAGACATATAAGTAACATAAACACACATATATGCACATACACAACTCAGATACCATGCAAAGAAGTGCCAGTTGCCAGGATTACTATTTAAGTAAAGAATAATTTAAGAACAATTCATCTAGATATAAATGACCAGTTTTAGAAAACTTCTAAAACTGAACAGTTTGCTCTGTTTACTGTCTGACACAACCAGTTTAATAGCGTTAGACTATGACTTTGGAGACCAGAGTTCAAATCCTTGCTCAGCCATGGAAACCCACTGGGTGACCTTAGGTAAGTCACACTCTCTCATCCTTAGAGGGAAGCAAAGGCAACCCCCTCTGAACAAATTTTGCCAAAAAAAAAAAAAAATCCCCATGATATGGTCACCATAAGTCAGAAAGGACTTGAAGGCATACAACATCAACTGTCTGAAAATCCAGACCCAGAACATGCTTCAGAAGGTTCTTCCCCATGGATTTTCCAAAGGTTCCTTAAGGTAAAAGCATATGGTCATATTGGTAAAGCCAGTTACATGGGTCTTTCCTGTTGGTTGTGGATCTATAACCATTACAGGTGAATTGTAAGATGAACTTGCAGAAAAGTGTTCCCTCTATCACAAGTGTATTTAAATGTGTGTTCTCCAGTAAATATCTTTCCAGTGTTGTTCATGTTTTCTGGTATTGGTAATTCCAAAAACAAAGTAGTGGTGTTTTCTGAATGAGCAAAAATGCAACAGATAAACTACGCCTGTCCAGAGATCCCTTCATGGAGAGCACAGAGAGCCAAATGACACTTCATCTTAAGTAAATGAATGTTTGTTGAATGTTCTTTGATTTATCACATGCCAAATGAGACAGATAAATAAATGAAGCAGGGATATTGCCCTTTCTTTTTTAAAAAATTAAATTTTAAATAAATTTAAAAAAAGAAGCAGGTATATTGCCCTTTCTGAGATGTGAAAATAGTACTGAAGAAAGTGTCATGAATGGATAAATAAATATCTGGGCTCTGTAGATTGGTCCTGCTACTGCCTTATAACTTGTATTTACACAGTGTATTTCTGGCCTGTACCAATCCAATTTATTCTTGCATGTTCGATTTGTTGTTGTATGCCTTCAAGTCATTTCGGACCTATGGCAAACCTATCATGATGTTTTCTGGGGTTGAGAGAGTGTGACTCACCCAAGATCATGGCTTGGTTTCCATAGCAAAGTGGCAAACTGAACCCTGGTCTCCAGAATCGTAGTCCAGCACTCAAACCAGTATCTGGCTCTTACCTAATGGTTTCCAAATGCATTGGTAGTACGTGATGTTCTATTACACCATAGTAGTCCTCAGCTCTCTTCTGCTTCAATCCAAGAAGATTTTTTTTTATGGGCCAAAGTCTATTATCTTGCATGGAACAACTTTCGTGGATCATGAGAAGTCATTACTGTTAACAAAACCAACAAGTAAATCCAGGTGAATTTTTAGGTAGTATAAAGCAAAGTGGTTTTCAAACATTAAAATACACTCAAAAACAACTAGTACAAACATATACAAGAATAAGTGAAAAAAAATGATATGTAAATAATATGTAAGACCATAAAGAGATGCTAGGAGAAAAGAACAACTTTTCAAGCAATAAAACAACAAATAAAACAATAAAATCATAATTAAATCAGGCACAACCATGGGTTTTTGAATAACGTTTGATAGCAATTTTGCCGAGATCTGTGCAGGAGCCAGTGCAAAGTCAGACACCCTATAAGTCATTAAACAGCAGCAGCAGCAGCAACAACAACAATAACAACACACCCTTAAAATAAAAAAAAATTGATAAAAGCTGAAATATCATTTCTGGTATAATTTGGGACATAATTTTAATCAAAAAGGGTCTAAAATGAGGCTTCAAAATACATTCAAATAAAATGTAATATGTAAAACAAACTTGCCATCGATAGTTGGAGCCGGGACGTGGGATGGCAGCAGGGATTATCACACACTAAATCACCACCAAACCACTGGCCGCCATCAAAGCAGGTCCATAGAAAGCTTTCTGACTTCTAAAAAGTGCTGGTGGAGTCTGGCTTGGACCCAGCTGGGTCCCGGGTTGATAGCAGCTTGTGGTTCAGCGGCAATTTAGTGTACAATAATCCCCCCATCCGTCCTACATCCTGGCTCCAGCCCAGGAGCCTGGAGCTGGTTTAAAATGCTGAGCAATAAGCTCGCTAGTTAGTACTACCAATGTATACCTGGTGCTGTGCGCTATATTTCAGAGGGAGGAACTCTGAGTATTTCCTTGCCTAAGAAAATCCTATGAAATGCATGGGGTCACAATAAGTCAACAGGTGACAAAGGCACAGACACACAGACCTACCCAGACACACACAACACTCACACAAGATAAGGGAGATATTTCAGGCAAGCGCCATGTTGGTCTCTTGCAGAAAAAACACCAAAGTCTTGTGTCTCTTCGGAATCTTGTCTGGTGTAAGTTTTCATGGATCAGATCCACTTTGTCAGAGGCATCTAATTGACATGTTTGCCTTTAGATGTGCTTCTTTGCTTTCTCCCTACTTTATGAATATTAAAGCTGGAGCCATTTTTAAAAGAAGAATAAAGAATGGCTACACATTTCATCACACCAAATTCAGGCTATGGAAATGAGATGAAGCTTCATCTTCAGCATGGTTATTTCATCTTAAATTGAGACCAGATTTTGATTTATTAAAAAGCAGGTCTCCCATCTAGGCTGGATTTGCAGATAGATTGCCTTGTCTTTTTTTCTTCTCAATATACCACCCTCCTGCTTGCTAAACCACTTCATAAAAACAAAGGTCACTTTTTATTCCATTTCTAGCACTAATGTTTAATTTTTTCCATTGTTAAAAAATAATATAAATTCATTACTAGCTTTCAAAGGCTGGCTTTATGAAGCATATGGGGATCATCAACATTTAAAAAAAAATATTGTTATGAGCAAGTATGTGAATAATGCATTTTACGTAGACTATTCTAATGTGTATTACATGGGCTGCTTTAAGAAGGATTGGGGAACTTTTCCTATTGCAGAATGCAGCTTTTTGGATATTCATGAGAGTTAGGAAATCAGATCATATAATATTATATCGTGCTGTCTATATTAGCTGTTAGTTTGTTTCTGGTCCTGTTTTAAGTGTTGTGGTCTTTAGGTGATATTTAAAGGCCAAAATGGTTTGGGGCCAGTTAATGGAACCCATATCATTCTGCCCAAACTCAAAAGGTCCTGCTTCTGGCACTGGACATTAAGCTCCAGGTGGGCACTGGTGACAGGGCCTTTTCAGTGGTGGCCTCATCTTTATGGAATTCCATCTCTAATAAAGTATGTATGCCCTTATATCCCATACACTGCTTTTTAACATACATTTTGATGACATTCTTCTTTCAAGTTGCTGCATGGTACAATGAAGCCTCTGATCTTTTACACTTGAATATGCAATCCAGTCAAGAGCTTGGGAAAGGATTTTTTAAAAAAAATTATTGCAACTCCCAGCATCCCATGGTCAACATGTAGAATTCTGTGAATTGTATTTTAAAAGTAACATTTTCAAGCTCTGCCATATAACCACTTACATGGGTACAAACCTCACTAAATATTGTGGGATCTCTTTCTAAGTAGAAATGTATAGGATTGCACTTCAAATGTTATAATCTTTTGGGTAGATAATGTGGATAGTGGCTAATATGATGGACTAGTTTCTTGTGTTCTCAAGTTGTTTCCGATTTCTGGCAACTCTAAGGAGAACTTAAATATTCCAGATAAACAAACTTATCATGGGATTTTCTTGGCAGGATGTGTTCAGAGGAGGTTTGCTTTTGCTTTCCTGAAAGTCTGACAGAGTGTGACTTTCCCAAGGTCACCCAATGGGTTTCCATAGCTAATCAGAGATTCGAACCCTGTTCTCCAGAGTCATCTGTCCAATGCTCAAACCACAACACCACACTGGATCTCATGATGAAGTAGTACCTTTAAAGGAGAGTCTTTTGAATGCAAATCCCATTAAATGAAACTAAGATATAAAATGATAACCATGAGAATATCATGATATGAATTAGTACTAACAAATCTATATTTTGTTTTCATGTAATGAGAATTGCCTTTGAAGAGCTTGCATACAAATTCTGAAAAAAAAGTTAATAAATACAAGAGATGGGTTTTATTCCCTATGTCAGGGCTGGGAAGTGTACAGCCCTCCAGATGTTGTTGAACTTCAGCTTCCAGCACCATGGACTATGGTGGTTAGGGTCAATGCAATCTAGCAGAATTTGAAGGGCAGCACAATTCCATCTCTTCTTTATGAAGACGAGATTCTTTCAACTTAAGGGGGGGGGGGAACCTTTCCTTCCACGGCTATTTATCACATTGTAAACATATCAGCATTCATTCCCTACATTTTCTGAAACAAATCAAACATACATACTTAGCCCTACTGGAGGAGGCCTAAGAAGCATATTCCCTCATATTAATGATGATCTTCATAATGAGCCATATGGAGATATGCAAAGGCTGTTAATTTGTTTTCAAAAGGATGAAGACAAAAACAGATGTCTGGTAGCAGCAATGAATTTTTTGTGCTTTTTCTTCATTCTGGGTACATGGTTTTTGTACTAAGTCTTTCTGCTCAACATTAGAATTTCTTCTGTGCTGTTATTTATTGCAGTCACTGTTGCTAGCTTGTCTGGGAGGGCAAAACAGAACTTTTGGAGCACACCATACTCCCGAAGAGAGCTTCAAAGCAAGATGATTTGTGACTTTAGTTTTAGAAAGTGGTGTGTTTTGGATAGGTTTGCTATGTGCAGCTTGTTGTTGTTGTTTTTAATCAGGTAGACAGATTATTCTGGGAAATGCTAGGAAGGAATTGTATGTCATTCTTGATTTGCTAGCTAGTATCAGACATAAGCCTGTTATGTTACCTTCTCAACATCAAGCAATGACCTGCATGTGCGAACAGCCATCACAGATCAAAGATCCACAGGTTTTCGTATCTACTTAACATCACTCAATAGCAATATTTTTCAAAGACAGGAATTCACACATGCAACCCAATGTCACTGAACAATAATTCATCGAGTAGCATGCGTGCATATTGGAACAGCTCTGCCAGTAATAGAATGCTTTAAACTTCAGTGAAGGGGGAAAGAGTAAAGATAAGAACTGATTAAACTGGAACCTAATAACATTGTGGAGGTAGTGTGTGTCTGATTTTACAACATAATACCTGTTTTTATATACACAGATAGAAGCAGTGGCAGCTGCTGATTGCCATACTGGTGCAGCAGTGAATCCATTCTAGCCTTTAGTCAGAACCTTAAATTAAAAACCATATTGTGTTGTACAATCAGACACACACTTCATCCACAATGTCATTAGGTTCCAGTTTAGTCAGTTATTATCTTCACATTTTCTCCCTCCACTGAAGTTTAAAAGCATTCTATCTGGGGTGCTACACGTATTTTGGTGATAGGGTTCCCTACATTAGATACCTCCTGTAAGTTTCAAACTAAAACAAACAAACAAAAAAAGGACTAAAAGCCAGCCAGGCAGATAAGGGCGGGATACAGACTGCCCCTTTGGGGTGGCCTGTAGGCGCCGCAATCCCTGCTGGATTGAGGCCTTAGCAGCCACAGTGGCAGCCCCAGAGGCCCCGATCCGCCGCTTCCCCCTGGCCTGGAAAGGAGTGTCCTTGGGGCTTCATGCCCCAGGACACCCTAGGGAGCCGCCCCTTCCCCCCCAGCTTCGTTCCCGCAGCTGTTTGGTGGCTGCGGGAATGAGGCGCTCCCCAGGAAGGAGCTCCGTTTCGGAGCTCCTTCCGGCACCACTGAAAGGGCACCACAAGTGCCCTGCAGTGGCATGAGCACATCACACCCATGCTGCACCATTTAGATACGGCGCAGCCATCACATCAAAATGGTGGCACCCATCTGTACAGGGTGCCACCATTCTGACGTACAGAATATGTGCTAGGGTTACTTGCTAAAAGGCCCGCCTGGAGAGGGCCAGGGAGACCATTAGATAACAGAGAAATGAAAGGATTTCTGAAGACTGATAAGGAGATTGCAGAGAAGCTGAATTAATTATTTACATTTTTCTTCACTACTGTAGACACAGGGGAAATGCCCATGCCTGAACTAATGTTTCAGGAGAGAAGACTGAGGAGCTGAGGCCAATGGAAGTGAATAGAGGAAGTCTGAGACTTCATAGACAAAGTGGAAACAAATCACTGGGTTGACCTAAGAATTCTTAAAAAACAGAAAAATAAATTCACTGACCTTCTAATTAAAACCGACCTTCTAAGTGAAGACATTTTGCAAAGCCACTCAATTCTAATCACATACCCTGGACTAAAACCAAACTGAAATTGATCTGAAAAATTTGTATAATCCTGAAATGTCTTGAGCTGTGTTACAATGACATATCCAATAGCCTTGCTCACACAGGAAAGGTAAACGGCCGGACAATACTTATTCTTTCCATATGCTGCAAATACACATAGTTTATATTAAACCTCTTAGGGAATACCATGTCATAATTGTTCTGGCAAAGAAGTTGAAGAAAAAAAACATAAACATGACTTGCAATAGCCCTGAACCATCTGTGATCCACCCCATTGCTAATTGTCACACAAAATGTACATTTTGCTTAATGGTTTCTCTCTTTATGAAAATACTGAAAGGAATCATTCAAGCCTCAGGGTCCCAAGTGTGTAACTTTCTGTTCTCAAAATCAGCAGTCAAGCAAAATCATCAAGAGAACCAAAGGACTATCAGAGGAAACCATATCCTATTTCCAGCACTTGGGCTGCTGACAATAATAGAAGCAGAGATGATGTTTTGTGCACTGCAGACCAACTGAAAAATACATGCATGATGCCCCATCGCCACGCCATATGTTTATTAGGATTTAGGCAAAGTGAAGGTCCCCTTTACATGTGTACTTTCATACATACCAAAGGAGGCTCAGCAGTTTGCCAAACTATGCTGGGGCACATAAATGGGGCTAAAAATGTTTGCTTCCTTTAGGCTGCAGTCTTTTGAACATTTACTTGAGGGTAGATTCTCTCTAGAGCCAGTGTCCCATGGTGGTTTGAGAGTTGGACTGGGACTCTGGAGACCAGGGTTTGAATCCTTGCTCAACTATGAAAACCTACGGGTGACCATGGGAAAGACACACTCCCTTAACCTGAGAGAAAGGCAAAGGCAAACCTCTGAAATCTTGTCAAGAAGACCTTTGAAGGCATATAACAGCAACACAAAGATTCCCTTGAGCACAGTGAGATTTCTAAGTAAATATGTATATGTTTACCTCTGAAGTTTCAGATGGTCACCAGGTATTTCTTCAAGAGAGTAGGATGGCCAATCTATTAACAACAAAAAGTAGAAAATGCACAATGAAAAAAGTGTACACCTATTTGGATAAAATTATTTATGTGCTAATTTATTGGCATGTTTAGAAATATTTGGTAGAATGAAAGCAGTATACATAGTAGGAAAGACTTTGACCAGCTGAGTGGTATGTCTGCTTAGTCTGCTGTCTAGTTGTTCACTTCTTACAGTTCTTTTTCTTGAAGTCAGACTTGGACTGGACCACTCTTCAAATAGAGAACCATCCTCTTGATAGCACAAATATACAGGACTCTCCTCTGAAAAAGAGGGCATATAATCACCTTATAAGAAAGTGGTAAATGTTGTGATTTCTCAGTATAGGGTACTTTCCTCCCTAGGGAGGCACTATGCTTTCAGATAAATTTCCCCTCATGAACCCTATAAACATTCAACACACCTCAAATTTTCAATTTTCCCTATCTTAGCACATGAAGGGAACACTACTGAATCTTTTTTTATTGGCTGAGGTGAACAGATTTCAAATACTTCTCCCTCCACCTAACAAAATCCTAAATCCAACTGCCAATCCCAATTAGAATAGACCCACTGAATCAAAAGGATGTGAGTAACTCAAAATTTATGTAAATTCTATTGATTTTATGGTTTTACTCTGGTTGGGACTAATGTGCAACAAAATTATTGAAAATTAGGTCTGACTGATTCTTTTTATGTAAATCACTAAACAAATTGAATCCAAAGTAGGCATGTGGAATCATACAGAAAAATTAGAAGATAAAATAGTGTTTTGTTTCATTTTTAAAAATTCACAATAGTTAAACTGAAACACTGTGCTTTTGTTGAATGTCTTTGGTAATCTATTCCGCATGGCTGCGTAGCTATTGATAGTCCATTGTGCTGTCCATCACATAATAATTTCCACAGTGACCCTGGTCCTCATCTTAGAATTCACAATTGCTTTGCTTGCACAGCCATAGAGTGGCTGACTCTCTGTATGTTGCACGCTCAATTACAAAACAACTCTTGTATTCACATTATACTCCCACAGTAGCTTCCTATAAGTAGGGCCTTTGTGATGTGCATGATTGAAATAATAACCAAGGAACTGAAGGAGTGCATTAGGCTAATAGGAAAAGGAACCTCTCTAGGATTAGAAATAAGATGCTTAATTTCCTGTTTAGTGCTTTATGTTTTGATGGCTCTTTTGCTTGTCTCATTTACTCCAGTTTGGATCATTTCTCCCCCTTTCTTTTCGAGAGAAAAAGCTGCAGGGAAATAATTTACCAGTTTTGCCATCATTCATTTTTGGGTTGTGGGCAAAAAAAATGAAACCTGGATGGAAAAAATCTGTCCCTCTCAAAAGGTTATTAGATTACTAATGATAGCCGGCCTCACCTGACAATTCTCAGACTGATAAGACACTCGAAACATCCACATAAAAGGCACACAAACCTTTTTGGGGTCCAGGCTCTGTCTCTGAGGCTTCCCTGTGTTTTCAAGCATAATTCTGTGCCTGCTTTCTGACAGCTCATTAAACAAAGGCCTCCTGGTGCATATATTGCCCATCTTCCAGCTGAGATTGTAACATATTTATGGTGCTTGCAGATTGCTGGCTGTTTGCTTTTCTCGTTTGCCGTGTCCTGTCTGCCAATGCTTATCTGTCTTACAAAAAAGGTGACAGTTCCTGCTTCTCTCTCCCTCTTTTCCCTCTCTCCCACCCTTCTACCTCTCCTCAGCATTTGTCTCAGTAGCAATGGACTTGTATTTGACCCTCAAAGGCAAGAAGCAATATGATTAGAAGCAGTTCCTGCAAGCCATAGATAAATGCAATCACACAGAGAAAGACAGCAAGGAAAAGCTCTAGGGAGGAGGTTGATGTCGGCAAAGATGATAGCTCCCATTCAGGAAAACTGCTGGCAGTTAGTTAGTGAGACAGCTGGTTATATCAAGACCTTGTGGGATTTTGGCTTTAGGCAAAGCAAACAAGCCTTCAGGAGTGCAGAGATGCTGCCTACATGGGCATTTGAGGGTGATCAGAATGACTCACTTCTAATTACTTAGCCTCTTTTCTGTCATTAAGCCATCATAATTACACATTTGAACCGCTAAAAGGGGAAGAGTGTATTTCAAAGACAACATTGCCATCAGTGCCTTGTGCCAAAATCTCTTCCTCCTCCACCCATCCCTCAGTTCCTAAGGGAAAAAATGACTATAGTTCATCCAACTTGTGTGTGGAAGTATCAGCAGTGGTGGCCTGTCAGAAGTGCAGTGAATCCTCTCTCAGATTTATAACAGACTTTAAGGGATCTATTCAAGGTGCTGAAACATATCCCCACAAAAGGTTCAGCACCATGAGTAGCTCCTTCAAAGTCTCAAATGAAAAACACTGGCATAGGAGCAACTGGCTGCTTCTTCACCTGCCCTTTAAGAAACATCACAGAAAAAGAAACAGTCATTTGAGGGCTTTCACAGTTTAAAACACAGTGAAGCAAACAGAGTGGCCACTTTAATGCCAAAAATAGAAAACAAAAGAAAAGTGCTCGTGGGTCGATGCACCGCTAGAAATAATTACTATGATTTAAATAAAAACACAATACAGCTCATCAGAACGGAAAAGACCAAGTATCCCATCTCAGTACTGTTGGTGGCCAATGTCACATGCTGTCTTGCTGATTCACTCTCTTTTCTCAGGGCTCTTTTATTGAGTCCATGCTTGGTTCCTATGTATCGTCATCAACTTCATTATCATCACCATCAACATCAACATCATGATTTATATCCGGCTTTTTTACGATTTTGGACTCAAGGTGGCTTACAACAAATGAAACATAGCTAAAAGTTCACAATATACAAAAGTTTAAAAAGTGATTAGACTACCAAAAAATTAAAACTTGTTAAAATGCAGACCATCAAAAGGAAAACAGCAAATAGAAAATCCTACACATTGTCCTAGGCAATTTCCCTTTGATCTATCAGTCTTTCAAGGCCTAGAGAAACAAACAAACAAAAAATATTTACATGCCTTTGGAAATATAACAAGGAAGGTGGCAGTCTAACATCTTTCAGAAGGGAGTTCCAGAACCTGGGAGCAGCCACTGAGAAGGCCCTCTCCTGTGTTCCCACTGGATTTGCCTATGAGAGTGATGGAAGGGCCTCCCTGAAGATCTCAAATAACCAGACAAATTCATATAGAAGAATATAGTCCTTCAAATAACCTGAACCTGAACATATAACGCTTTATAGGTTGTAACCAGCATTTCAATTTTTGCCTGGAAATGGACTTGTAGTCAGTGCAACAAAGGAGTTGCTAGATTGCCAGTATTCAATGTGGGTGATCACAGGACATGCAAGCACAGCTTATTCTGGCCTGTGTTCTATCTGTAGCAGAAGCATTCCTTCCCATTTTTTTAATGAAAAGGAACAGCCCCCACCCCCCCCCCCTGTTTCCTGCCAAACCTATCTCCTTACTTTGTGTTAAAGGAAAACCTACTGACAGATTTGTCCAGATGCCAACTCCTGGCTGATGCCAAAGTGTTTTCTGGCAGCACTTCAAGATATTTCGATCCTAGCAATGTGTATTCCAGGAAAGAAAAGATCCCAGAATTAACCATTATGAATGTGAAATATAGAGAGATGAATAGTTCACTGGAGTTAAGGACAAACCTGTCTCTACCTTCAGAGTTGGCTAGCTCTAAGATAAAAGATGCTTGCTCAACACATACACAACAATACCACAGCCACCACTTCATATACAACAGAAGCTATTGTTTTGATTATAGTGGTCACAACATTGTTTATTAAGTAATGGCTTATATACACCAGCAAATAGCTGACAGTTTTATATTGCTAATGCTTCTCTAGCCCACATGTTTTTAAATGCTTCATAGTTGCCTCATTCTGAGTGGAATTAATTACATAAATAAACTTGGTACTAGTAAGCAAAGGGAATTGGTAGCAACTTTGATACTAACTGAAAGAAAGAAGCTGGTAGTATGAGCTTTTTAAGATAGCAGACTGAAATCTATGAAAACTCATGCTATCAACTTCTTTCTTTCAGTTGCTACAAGTTCCCTTTGCACACAGATATCCCAGTCTAACACAGCTATATATTTGAATTCTTCGTTCCAGTATGTTCCCTGATATTTACTGATGTACATATTCTTTTAAACTATTTACTTATGTCTTGTAACTTAGTGTATGGTCAGATGAAATGTAGTTTTTCGTGCCCTCTTGACTACTAAAAAACTAATACTCTAGTAAGAGAAAGATAATACTTCTCTACCTGTGATTCAGAGGGAGCCATGATGAAGACTTGAGGGTTGCTCAGACCACCTCCTCCCTGCAGCGGAGAGTCCATGTGACAGGAGACAAGGTAAAGGCTGCTGGCTGGGCCCATGTGTTGCTGTTCAATCTGCTCCAGCCACAAACTGGCAGGAAGAAGCAGGAGAAAAGTCTTCTTTCCCACTTTGGCATCTTTCAGGGAAGTTTTAATGGATGATGCAATTGTGCATGGTTCAGTATTCAGGTTATATTATTATTATTATTATTATTATTATTATTATTATTATTATTATTATTA
>NC_056527.1:41695538-41705315 GCF_019175285.1 Sceloporus undulatus | reverse complement strand
GCATTTTAAATCTTGAGTTAAGTCTTACGGGTCCATTGCAACAAAAGATATTTAAAGGGGATCCCTCATATATTTTTTTAAAAGGTTAAGAACCACTGTTCTAGATGAATGTATCCATAATTTGTTTTGGGTGCTGCCATAAACTGCAATATCCCCAGCACAGCTATACGGAAGCCTAGATTAAGGTGGCAGGGCCCCACAATTGTCCCTCTTGTGAACATACGTTAGCTATTTTAGGACTGTTGGCAAAGACATTAAATAAATAAAAGAACAAATAAAGTATGAATGAATTGCAATGCACAATATACAGCTACACAAATATCTTTGTGGGTCAACCCATTTTCAGCCCTGTAAATTCACTGAGGGGGTCATTCACACTTTTTTGAACAAAGAGATTAGCATCTCCGCACCGATTCAGAACCGATTCAGAATCGGTTTAGTGTTCTCACTACGTTTACCACAATCAAATCTCTCTGTGCCATTTTAAGTTGCCGTTCACATTTGCCACTATATTGACTTAAAATGGAGGTGCCTCCATTTCCAAGAATGATACAGCATGATCTGAATCAATTCAGTAGCATGATAACACTAGCAAAGATGCAGATCATTGCGGCTCTTAAAAAAAGAAATGGTAAGGATCCAACGCCAAATGCACTGGTTTAAGTGGGTTTTTTGGCCGCCGCCCATGCAAACCGCACCAAATTCCACACCAGTTTATTTCTATAGTGTGAATGGGGCCTGAAACTAACAGTCTGATTCCATGCACCTTTTTTTAAAAAAACTCACATTAACAAACAAAACGTTCCTGAGAACAGAAACAACAGGCAACCAGAGAATTGACACCAGAAGCTACACCATTTTTTCTTCAGTATGGGCTGCTATCCAGTGAAGGGCCTTAATCAATTGCATCAGCTGAATCATTGATAATCTGGTCTTGGCTATAAACTATATAGAGTTCAAGCAGAACATTCCATCACTATACCTACACTTTCCCATTTTCCTTTCCCACTAGACACTCACCATTACATGCCCCTCAGCATATTGTAAATATCCTCTTGTGGACCTATGCCATGCTAACCCATATACAGTGGTGCCTCGGGTTACGAAATTAATTCGTAACGCGGCCGCTTTCGTAACCCGAAAAGCCTTCGTAAGCCGAATTGCCATAGGCGCTAATGGGGAAAAGCCGCGATTCCGTGCGAAAAAGCCGAAAAAAGCACCAAAAGTTTTTTCGTAACCCAAAAAAACATTCGTAACCCGGAACAATGATTCCCTATGGGATTTTTTCGTATCCCGAAAATTTCGTAACCTGGGTATTTCGTATCCCGAGGTACCACTGTAGCTCCCACCCAGCAATTTACCAATAAGCTCCTGAATCCACTCTTCATGGTCGTTTTTGGTTTTGCAATGAGCAGAGAGGATTGTCTGGCTACATCCTTATAGCCAGACATGAAATGATCATAGTTGAGACCCCTGGAGGACCCCAACATATCCCAGTACTGATGTCATCATTTTGCATCTGGCTATGGGCATGTAGCCAGGTGTTTCTCCAAGCCTGCCTCCTTGCTGCAAAACACAGTGGTCATGCAGAGTGGCACCAGTAAGTTGGGGGGGGCATTAGGGTACTGCAAAAGGAGGAAGGGAATATGAATGCCTGCAGCATCTATAAAAGGACATCCACACAAGTAAGGGAAACTTAAGCAAACAAATGTCTCTTAACAGAATTTCATGTATTAACAGAATTCCAGTATTAGCCCATGGCTAATACTGAGAATGCCAAGAACTCACTGGATTATTTTAAGGCTGTGTCTGTCTTAGATGCATATCTAAGGGTTTCCCCATGTGTACTAGTAGCTTCCTATGGTTTCTCATTGGGGCTGTTGGCACTCACTGTTCAAGTTCATGATTAAAGGGGTGATGCTGTTGTAGGCAAAGCTGTCTGAGAAAAACTGCCTGAGGGTCTCGCTCTCTCATCTTTGCTTTATTCTCTGCCCATACTAATGAAGCTGGACACCTTCTTGGAAAATGAAACAAACAGCAGCTGGTTTGCCCACGTGAATGTGACAGGGTTGATGGATCTCGCTACAGCTTGAATAGGTTGTCCACATAGCTATTTGTCAGCACTGCCAGTGAGGAGTTCCATGATAACATACTGTTCTAAATTCGCTGTCATGTCTACAACAGAATAAAAAATGGCTCATTTGAGTCAATAGAGGTCTCAGAGTAAACTACAGCAAAGAGACAAATAAATAAATAAATTTAGAGTTATATCGTAGCCTGGCCAAAATGAAACAACAGTCATGCTGTTGAATTACTTGCTGGCAATTCGCATCAGGAAACCAAAAAATATACTGCTGGCATTAGAATGTTCTTTGTCATGTCTAATATTAATTTTCTGACAAAGGTTATTTATTATATATACCAGTACAAACATATGCTTTAAACTAGGGGTAGGACTCCTGTGGCTCTCCAGATGTTATTAGAGTAGGATCAGCCCTAGCATCACAGCCAACTGTCTCAGTTTGGCAGGTTTAATCCTGTTTAATCCTTTCCTTCCCACTTTTTTCAGGTGGAATCCAGTAGGCTCGGGCAAAAGCAAACAGCCGCAGCCTCTCCTAGCTTGTGTGTTCTTCATCACTAATAACTTTTACCATCTTGGCCATACATGTTCAAGTTTTCAAGTGTTACATGTTGGAGGGGATATGGGGATCTCCAGGAGCAGCTTTTCTTTTCTTCCCCACCACCTCATTTTTGCATGAAACTAAGGGTGTTACAGGCAGTTCCCAAATCCAGACCTCCCAAATAAAAACTGGGTGGGTATTTGAACATCTAGGGAGAGATTTTTGGTCATGTCTGGAATGATGTAGTCTGCAGCAAATTCTGGAGGTAATTTTTTGGCCCAAGGGTCCAGCTAAATTATAGATCCTTGATCTGGCTGGACCAGAGCCAAAAGCAATTCTCCCCTGAGCTGTAATCCCCCTCCTCCTGCAAGTTTTTCATCCTCCCCTCTTTTTTTTTGCTAGTGAATTGTAGTAATACATAACTGAATTTTTGGAAGAAAGCTGTGGTGTGCTCCTGGTCTCATGTATCAAACAGTGGCTGTGGTCTTTATTTTTCAATATACAGTCATACCTGTTAGGGCCTATTCTTTTCACATGCAGTGCATCTACTAAAATGGGTTGAATTGTTTTTATTGTTTCCTGCGTGTCTTTGCACATATATAAACAGGCCATCAAAAGACTTACTCTAATTGGGATGTGTGAAATTTTTTCATCATCTTTATTTTGTTTCAACTGCTGTTTTAATGGATTTAAATTACTCTTAATATGATTAATTTTTTTTAAACTTTTTATAGCCATAATTTTCACTGTATTGTATTTGCACTTGTGTTGAGAGCTATCTTGGGCCTCATATTAGAAGAAAGGCAGGATATAAATTAATGGAAGAAAGAAAGAAAGAAAGAAAGAAAGAAAGAAAGAAAGAAAGAAAGATCACATTTAGTTACTGGATCGCATCTGGCACAGTTTGCACCATGAGACACCCACACTTGCAGAATTTCTCTTCTTAGACTGTAAATTCACTTTTTAATATTTTTTAAGCAAACAATTGTACAGTCATTTGTTAACACCCCCCTTTTTAAGAAAGTGTGTGCATAAGTGCAAATATGTAAAAAAAGTAATGGAAAAGCAATCCCTTTAGGGAACTTTGTTTAATCTCCTGTCTTTCGGTTTGAGACTTTGCCTCTTTGTAACTCTATAAGGCTGCATCCAGGAGGAGGCCCTGATTCAGAGATCATAGGTGGTGTAGATCTGTTCTTTGCGTGAGAATCTTTAGTCCAAACAGATGGTTGGTGCTATCATGTTTGACAGCTCTAATCACCCATTAAAGGGAGATGGAGCAATGCTTTGATTTGATCCCTCCACATCCACAGCCCAACAAATGTTTGACACTTTCTGAGCTGATGGCCCTGACCATCTGTTCATTGGCATGAGTAAAGTTCCAAGCAGGTAAGAAAGACTATTAGATTGGACCCAGAGTAAGTGAATCACACTTGGGTCCCATGAAATCAAAAGGGCTGAAATCAGTGGGACATGCGGCCATGGTGGTTAGGGTGTTAGTGGCTTTTCCCAGCCGCCAATGATTCAAACAATTTTTTTGGTTGTTATTAATGGCCCTTGAGTCAGCCTTGACTCATGGTAACCCTATGGAAGAGACATCTCCAAGCCTCTCTTTCTTCCACTGCTCTGCTTAGGTTCTGTAAATTCATAAACTGTGACCTCTCTGATTGAGTCTATCCATCTAATGTGCAGTTTTCCTGTCTTTCTGCTGCCCTCTACTTTTCCTAACATTATTGTCTTTTCTTGTGGGTCATGCTTTCTCATGATGTGACCAAAGTATGACAGCCTCAGGCGGGGTACAGACCGCCGCTTTGCGGCGGTCTGCCGCCGCCGCCGGCTAGTCTGCAGGGGAGCCGGAGCCTCCACATGGCGTGGCTCCCCTGCGGACTGAAAAAGAAGCTCCAAAATGGAGCTTCTTTTCGAGTCGCGTTTGCGACGTAGCGAGGCGCCAGGGGCGCACTCGCTACGTCACAAAAGACGCGATCCGTACGGACGCTCAGCGTCCGATACGCAAAGATGGCGCCAGCCATGTAGAAGGGCCGGTGCCATCTTGTACGGACGGAGTCCGTACTAGGCCCAGGGGCGTCTAAAAGAGACGCCCCTTTTTTAAAATGGGACGTCCTCCGGACGTCTCAAATGACAGTGCAGAAAGCCTCTCAGTTTCATCATCTTGGCTTCCAGAGAGATTTTAGGCTTGTTCTGTTCTAGGACCCATTTGTTTGTCTTTTTGGCCACCAACGATATCTTCTATTACATAAATCATGTGTGGATCCCATCCAAAGTAGTGATCCACTTTAGTAATTTTTTCTCTCTTTCTCTTTGCCTTTGCCATCCCCTTCCCCTTTCTCTTTTTCTCTAACATTCCTCCTCTTATTTAAGGCCAACTGGGTACAACTTCGAATTAACGGAACTTAAGTAATATGCAAATCAATGGGCTTTAAGGAGCCAAACTGTGTACTGAAACCACATTTGAGGAGATATCTGTCATTTTGGGAAGAAGAGTTAGTGTGGCCATTAACATAACTAAATTCTAATAGTCAAGATGAATTCTTCCTCTCCTCTGAAATAATGCTGGATTATAGAATCTTCCCTAAGAACCATATCAGACAATTTTGATACTAATACTACAATTAAAAGAAACAAGAACCAAAATGATTAACTAGTAGTGGTCATGAATTTGAATATATCACTCATGTAAATCCAATTAATCACTAGTACTTCACTTGATAATAATGCTCTCATGTTTTCAAGTGTTCTGCATTATCTACCTGTAATAAATTTGGCAGCTCTGTAAAGTTTGTTGTTCTTGTTGCTGCTGCTGTTTTGCAGATGGAAGGGGGCTGGGGCACAGACAGTAGCTTGGCGAAGGCTACCTAGTGATCTCATGTTGTTGTTGTTGCAACAAGTCATTGGTGACTTATGGAGACTCTAAGATGAACTTGTTACGGGGTTTTCTGGGGCTGAGAGTATGTGACTTGTGTAACACAGTGGGTTTCCATGGCTGAGCAAGGATTTGAACCCTGATCTCCACAGTTGTAGTCCAATGCTCAAACCTTATGCCATGCTGGCTCTCATAGTAAAGGTGAAATTTTAACTGTGGCATTTTTGATTTACATTGAGAATCTTAGGAATTTATCACATGGGAGGAATTTCTCTTAATTTTGAATGAAAAGAAAGTGGGGCCAGAACGCATTCACGTGAATTCACTAGTTCAACGAAGTTATGTGAATTCGAATTGCATTCGAACTGAATTCCCATTGCCCGAAAATAGCTTTCCATTGCTGGAAATTGTGTGTGGTAATTTATCACGCAATAACGTGAAACCCCATGATTGCGTTCGGATTGCCATTGGGTTATACTTCCAGTTTCCCTTGTCTGATAAACTCCTTATAGCTGTTGCTATAAGAGGTTTTTTTGTTGTTGTTGTTTTACCTGAAGTATAGTTAAATCTAAGTAAGCTGAAGCAGGGGTGGGAGACTTTGGCTGGAAGTAAATTCATCTACACAGAGAAAATGATGGTCTAGGGCTGTACCCAAACTGCTGCCATGCACCACCAAAATTCAGTGACATGACAGCAACCAGGTTTCTATTATCAATACAGAATCGTAATGCTTTTATTCCACTTTAACCTCCATGGTTCCATCTGTCGGAATCCTGGGAATAATAGTTTAGGGAGGGACCTTCATAATTCTTAGCCAGAGTGCTCCAGTGTCTCTCCAAACTACAAATCCCAAGATTCCATAGGATGAAACCATCACAGTTAATGTGGAATAATAATGCTATAACTGTGTCATGTGAATGGTCCCGACAAGTGAAATAAATGTTTCCTGCACTACTGGTTTCTGGTTAATTAGGAAAGGCTTCTAAGACAAAGAGGGAAACTAGAACAGGCAGTATTTGCTGGACTTAACTCTCTCATCTGCTTGTATTTTGTGCCTTTTTAGATTGTATGCCTGAGGGCATGGGAATGTCAAATTAACAATTTGTAAGACACTCTGCAACCCTTTAAGGCTCTAAATAAATAAGTAAATAAATGTTCTAAATTTAAATATTCTAGTTAAATAAATGTGTGCGGAACTACACACTTATTTTAGAAGGGAATGTCTCCTGTAGTACAATTTCCCTCTAAAAGATGAAAAAACTGTTTGTGCCATTAGGTTCCATTAATTCAATGTTGTCAGGACCAAGTGGAGGAGATTAAAATGGCCACAGATGACACTTTTATTCCTGAGGCTACCTGTGTTGTTTAAGTACAACTGGGGTAGGCTCAGGGATTGTTGCGTAGGTACAAGAATAAGAAATCCAAATAAACTGAATATCTGTCTGCCAAAAGTAAAATAAGAGAAGGACAAGTTGCAAAAGTAGTAGCAGAAATCAGGCTTCTTAAATGCCTTTTTAAGATAGTAACTGATGATATTTTCATATTTTGAAGCAGCCTTAACATTTTGAAGGTGTCAGTTCTGAAAAGGTGTGTGTATGTGTTTAAAATCCAGTTGTTGATAGCAAACACATTTCAGCAAGGACTTTAATTGAGGTTCCAAGTGACTGCATTCATTATCATTAAAATATAGGCAAATACATTATCAGTGGAAACTCTTTGCCTAAAGGCAAATAGAGATACACACAATATTAATGGAGTCTCTTTCAGGCAAGCCTTTTGATAGCACTGACACACAAGAGCAGCACATTTGACTTCTCTTGACTATGAATTATTTCTTTAGGTTGATGAGAATAATTGTCTTGACAATGTCTTTTCCTGTAGGGCAATTCCGGTGGAGTCCTAGAAGTAACCTTGGAGTTTATCACACATGAGAAATTTCTCTTAATTTAAAATGAAAAGAAAGTGGGGCCAGAACGCATTTACGTGAATTCACTAGTTCAGTGAATTTACGTGAATGCGAATTGCATTTGAACTGGCTTCCCATTGCCCAAAAATAGCATGCCATTGCCCAAATTTGTGTGTGATAGTCTATCACACAATAAAGTGAAACCCCATGATTACGTTCGGACTGGCTTCCCATTGCCCGAATTTGTGTGTGGTAGTCTATCACACAATAATGTGAAACCCCATGATTGCGTTTGGATTGCCATTGGATTATGCTTCCAATTTCCTTTGTCTGATAATGTCCCTTGTATTCATTTATTTGGCAGTACATCTGACTCTCAAGTCTGCTCCAAATAGTTTTGCTTCCCAAAGCAAAGGACTAAGCAATAGTTTGAGAGGGCTGGAACCAGATGAGTGTGTTTGTCCCTCCCAAATTCCATATACAGAAGCTAACAGGGATGGCTGTTGACTATCACTCTGGAGACCAGGGTTTGAATCCTGGCTCAGCCATATAAATCCACTAGTGGAACAAAATTCTTATTTGGGAGGGCAATGTTCTCATTTTGTCTCCCCCACCCCAGCTAAACCCCTACTTATCTCTCTGCTTGTTTGCTATCAAATAGGATATAAAACTAGGATAAAAAAAACTGCATTTAAAATGGTTGGCTTAAATCTCTCTTTTAAAAAAAACAACCCTCAAGTTTGGGTCTATAACAGAAAGGGAAAATCCACTTAAAGTGTGTCTGAAATGTCTTCAAATACCCCTTAAAAGAAACTACAAAAAAACCCAAAGGGCTGCTCCCCCCCCCCCCCCCCGTGGCAACTAGTGGCTTCCATTTTAGTGAGATGGTGAATCCATTTTGTGTTTTTGTCTAAATTTTAATGGAGCTATCCAAAGCTCGGAACCAAGTCTGGAAATAAATCGCAATGTGGCTTTACCATCCCACTGACATGGAAGTCACTGTTTGTTCTCTTTCATTACATTACTTTGAAATGTAATTTTGTTACATCTGGCCAGAAAAAAAGTAACTCATGACAGGTAACTACATTCCTTCCAAGCTCTGAAAATGATTGAACATGACTTCCCATTTGGTGATTTTACTGCTTTTCTTATTTTCCTAAATTATTGTCCTAAATGATTTCAAGTCTCTTGACTTTCAGGACACTGAAATGGTATTGCGTTCAATTTTGGCATGAAATGGATATGGAAATTCTCACCTTGGACCATCTCCAAAAGAATGCTGGGAAGTCTATGTCATCAAGAGCTACAAAGACAGTGACAGGGCTGCCAACAAACAAGCTGTTCAAACCTATCCTTTTAGTTTGTCAGAAGGTTTGAAATCATCAAAGGGGAGAGTGGGTGTCGAAAGGTCAGCTATTCAGGATTTTTTTTTCAATGCAGTCTTCATACCACAACTCACACTTCAACAAAAAACTGTCACACTTCTGTGGATCCCTTTGGTGCTCCCCACCTGCTTTCATCTGGGTCTTAAGCAGTCAGAGGGGTTGCTAGGGACACATTTCCAAAGAATTAACATTGCTGAGTGATTGGCACCAAGCAGAAATATAAAATAAGAACTAGAGTGGAAGGGCCAGAAAAAGGATTGGCAAAGTAGAAAAGGGTGACTTGAAGGAAGCAAAACTGAATCTGTTTTCTCTGGGTTTAAAGAACTCAGATTTAAAATAAAATAAAATCCCGAGACTCCAATTTTGTCTTCATTTGTACAGGTTACTGTTTAAAAACTGCCATAGTTTGGATTTTTTTTTTAACTACAAGGAATAAAATAGAAACAAACAAGACATAGTTCAGAGAATGAGGTACTGGAAAATAGGGAAAAGGGAGTCGGTTATTTCCCATTGATTAGCAGAATCTGTCTAGAACATATCCATCATCATGTCATCTATGCCTCAGCAAAGAGTTAGAGCAATCTTGTCTGGTTCAGTATGAAAGTATTTGGTTAGCATACAGGAGAGAATCCATCCTGTTACTTGTTTTTCCACTAACATTTGCTGTGGTTGCTGTGGAGATTGATATTCCCCTCCTTTCTCTGCAGCAACCAAGGGTTCTCCTCCAGACTTCATTTGCCATTAAGTCAACTTCAACTTATGGTGGCCCTCTGAATGAGAGATCAGCAAGAGCCCTGGACATCAACAGCACTGTGGAGCCTTGCAAACTCAGCATCATGGCTTGATTGAACCAATCCACTTTTGGTGTGGTCACTGTTTTTACTGCCTTCCATCTTACCAAGCATTATTAGCATTCTCCAAGGAGTCACATCATATTATTATTATTATTATTATTATTATTATTATTATTATTATTATTATTATTAT
>NC_056527.1:41680820-41695528 GCF_019175285.1 Sceloporus undulatus | reverse complement strand
CCTTTATTTATAAAGCGCTGTAAATTTACACAGCGCTGTACATACAATCTTCCCTGCCCTCAGGCTTACAATCTAAAAAGACACAACACAAATGGAGTGGTGGTGGGGAAGGGGCCTCTCTAGTAGGATAATACATATAAAATACATAGCAATATAGGAAATGATTCAATAAAACAGGCAACAAAAGAACATCAAATAGCAAGTGACAATTATGCAATGCCTGGGAACGCTGCCCTGAACAGGATGGTCTTCAACTCCGTTTTGAAGCTGGTTAAAGAAGTGATGGCTCTTGTTTGCGGGGGAAGAAGGTTCCAGGAGTGAGGGGCAGCGAGTGAAAAGGGGCGAATCCGAGATGGGGCAGAGGAAATCCTGGGCTGGGACAACAGACCTTGACTACAAGAACGGAGGGCCCTAGTGGAAAGGCGACATATCCAAAGCACTACAGCCTCAATTTAGTCACCTTCACTTCTTTCCACAAGAAGAGTGGCCATGTTTCCTCTGTTTTACTGGTAGCCTTGTCCATGAAGGCTGTTTCAAAGAGTTGTTTTGAAAAAGGAACCAAAAGTACATTGAGCAGGGAGCTTGAAATTTTATAGTCAAAAGTTAGCAACTGGACAGTGGCAGAGCAGGCTCATAAAATCTTCTCTATTCTGGTAGGATGCACTGGATTCTGGTTTAAAATACAGTATACTAATTACTTCAAGAGAGAAAGAGAGAGTAATTTTCCCTTTCTTCTGCCAAGTCATACATGGTCAGCCATTCTATCTCTGAGCTGGGAATCAACAGTTTTGCGCATTTAAAAAGGCTAGAGAGATTTGTCCTCTGTCTTTCTGGATCTCTGCCACAGCTAAAATACTTCATAACATAGCAACTGCTGAGAGCCCAGTGGGACTAGAAATTTTCCCCATTCCACAGTACATTAAATAGTGATGCCATGATTCACAAAGTAGTAGCAATCTCCATAGTGAAAACCACACAGTGGCTTCAATGAGAGGTAATTAATATAACAAATGCATTGACAGATATATCCCATGTAATTACTTCCTCATCATCACATTATTCACATGGCCAGGAGATATATAAGTACACAGTAACCTACAGCCAGGCCTTTCTTTTTCTTGTCTTTTCTTTCTTTTGTTCTTTTTTTTTTTGGGGGGGGGAGAAACTGAATTAGGAAAACTGATTTTCTTTTCCTTTTTAAAAAAGGATCTTGGTAAGTTTGAAGGCATGGGAAACCTTTAATAAAATTGTGTGTGTTAATGATGAAAGAAGTGTAAGCTGTGAAGGTCCTAGAAGTTTTGAAAACTGATTTTAGTAGTTTGTATGAAATGTCTAAGGAGATTACCGCTCTACACTTTTATAGTGCTGCTATTCCACTTTTACTGCTCTGGCTGCGTCCTATTGCATTCTGGGATTTGCAGTTGAGGGAAAGCCATTTTAATTCTCAGCAGAGAGCTTTTAGGCCTCACTGAACTACAAAGCTCAGAATGCAACAGCAGGCAGCTAGAGCAGTAAAAGTGAAATAGCAGCACTATAAGAGTGTAGTGCGGCAATCTACTAAAACACAGTAGATTGCCAAACATCATATTTATCAGCATTGTACTAAATTCTGGGGTCAGGAAGATGTGGTCCTCCAAATGTTGTTGGATTGCAACTCCCATCAGTCCTAGCTAGCAAATAGCCAATGGGGGTATACTAGGAGTTGCAGCCCAACACATCAGGAGAATCATACCTTGTCTACACCTGGACCAAATTCAGCATAAGTCCTAGAGTAGACCCACTGGAGTCAATGAAACTTATTAATTTTATTTATTACTTGAGGTGTAACATTCATCTATTACATCTCTGTTATCAAGGGCCCCCAAAGACAATTAGAACAATTGTAATTAGCAAGTCCCAATCATTTCACTGAGTCCACTATCGCTAGGACTAATATTATATTTTGCTGTAACATTTCTTGATTCAGTGAACTGATGGAATGATTTACCCACTAACCATGTTTCCAGCCTGCTGACATCCAAACACAGATCCCAGAAAATGTATGTATATAGTTCTACAAGTGATCAGGATCTTAGCCTTTTTCAGGCTTCCCAGTCTCTCAGAGGAAGACAGGAGAGAATACACCAATTCCGTCAGTGGACCTATTATGTGCTTTCCAATATTTTCTATTTCTCATTTTGAACTACTTTTGATGGGTTTATGATTGCCTGTCTACTCCAAACAATGAAATTGCAAATCTGTTGGGCTCAATCTTAATCAGATTCTAAATTTTACACAATACAATAATTCCACTGCAGTTCCCAATCCAGATATGAACATTCCCCACCTGCACAGAAATGTGTGTGAGCGTACTGTTACATGCCACACACACACACACACAAAAAAAATCATGTAGTGTAGAAGATCAGGACTTGGAATATGTTGTTAGTTTAGGTTAGGATTATGGTATATCTATAATTATGTGTGGTTAAATTATGTAAGTTTTAAAACTTAATAACCATCTCCACTGCCCCAAGATTTTTACCCTTCCACAAGAGTAAGAAGAAAGGCTTTGCAATTTTTTCACAAAAAAAGCCCCCAATGCAATTATCATCATCATCATCATCATCACCACCATTTGAGAATGAAAGAAGTGAAGATTCATATCCCAAACCTAAAGTCAAGAGCTAATTTTGAAAATGCAGAGCAGTTGAGTCAGAAGGATGATATGTGTGAGAACTTGACCATGCTGGTTTGAGAATTCTGGAAGTTCTGGTTTGAAAAGCCAATTTTCCAAGCTCTGTAAGAAAGCAAGAGGAAGATGGGAAAATAGCACGCCTGCCCTAGACGTGGCTTGTTGCTGTTGTTAACTGCCTTTGAGTTGACTTCAACTCATGGCAACACTATGAATGAGCCACCTCCAAGACCCTTTGTCTTCAACTGCTCTGTTCAGGTCCTTCAGGCTAATGGCTGTAGCCTCCTTGACCAAGTCTATCTATCTGGTATACAGCCTACCTCTTTTTCTCTCTTACCCTCTACCTTTCCTAGCATTACAGTATTTTCTAGTCAGTCATGCCTTCTCATGATGTGGCCTAGTCATCCTGGCTTTTAGGGAGAGCTCTGGTTAGATCAGTTCCAGTACCCATTTGTTTGTCTTTTTTGGTCTCCATCCAGGATATCCTCAGCCCTCTTCTCCATCACCACATCTCAAATTAGTTGAGTTTCTGTCAGCTTTCTTCACTGTCCAGCTCTTGCATCCATACATGGCATGGCTACTGAAGGAGAAAGTAACATCCGAGAAGGCAATGCCATGTTTCTATATCCTATCCTCATTTTGCAATGTGTCTAGCAGGACACACAATTATGATGCCATTTCCAGGGTCACTATTCTGCCCCTGGTGTCTCCTAGGGGCTACACATACTGCCTGTAAGACTCAAAAAACAAAACAAAAAAATAGAAGTTACCAGAAGCTCAATTTTGGTTTTGGATATCTTTTGTTGTTGACAGTCCAGCAACCTATCTAAAAGTGTGAGTACCAGGCTTTTGATATTTCCAGAACAGAAAATTCACCCTTTTTTATGTCAAGGATAAGGGTAGTCCAGGCAATTGGGACTATTGGAGGGCAACAGGGCCACACACATTCCACCCAGTGTTTATTTGTTTCATTATTGTACTCTTTTTCACAAATTATAATTATTTTGAACATCCATTCTTTTAATTCTGACCTGTTTATTTATTAATTGCTGTTCTTTAACTGCCAGATGTATAGGCCTTAAATCATGTGTCATGGTTAGAAGCCCATGGCAGCCATTTTGTGCCATCAAAGTGCTTTACTCTTTCTTGTCACTCGTGTGTTATTGGTTTACACATTAAGATTTTCTTGTTAGCTAGATGGAGGAAAGTGGGGAGTTCTCAAAGCCTTTTCTTACGTGCCTGATATCCCCTCAGAGAGCAGATTAATTGTTTCTACAATGAAAGTATCACTGTCATAAGATCTTTTTGGCTTAGGTAAACATCTTTAATCACGTTCCTGTTGAAATAAAAGGAGCTTGGGAATGTGTAACTCAAGTGCACTTTGATTCCTGAAAAAGAGAACTTAGGGACAGGTTGCAGATACGTGAATAAATCATCTTGCTTGCATTAGGCGAAGAGATTCACCCTGCATGGCTTTCAGAATGCTTTAAAATAAATGGTTCCTACAACTTAATGCATTTTGCAGATGTCAGAAGCTCTTTGGAGACTGAGGCTGGAGCAGCATGCCCCATAATGTCTTCTTGTTGTTTTGTGCCTTCAAGTCATGTCTGACTTCTGGAGACCTAAGATAAACATCCTCTTGGCAAGAGTTGTTCAGAAAGGATTGCCATTGCTTTCTTCTGAGGCTTAGAGAGTGTGACTTGCCCTAGGTCACCCAGTAAGTTTTGCTGGCTGGGTGATGATTTGAACACTCAAACCACTATGCCATGTTGGCTCTCTGCCCCCTAACTAGGATTTCAGTATAAAGCTAAAATGGGTCATTTTTAATATGTTGCTGCACATAAAATAGAAGATGAAGGTCAATAGTTAGGTTAAGCAGATATTTGTACCAAACTAGAGACAATCTGGCCCTTGTTTTTCTTAATAAGTGAATCTACGGGTGTAATGAAAAAAAAAGTGTTGTATAAGGAGAGCCCGTGTACCATAATGGTTAAAGTGTTGAGCTAGATGTGTGAAATGTGTGAGATTCCCATTGAACTATGAAACTCATTGGGTGATCTTGGACCAATCAGCCTATTGCACATGGCTGATTGTGACCAAAACATGGGGAGGAAGAGAGCCAATACTTCACTTTTAGCTTTGAAGGAAAGATGAGGTAGAAATATAACCAACAAACAGTTCCACTCACGAGGAAAATTCATGGTATCTATCAGGGTAGGGAAAGTGCAGCTTGTGGATTGTGTGTGGCCCACTGATGCCATTTTTACAATGGCATCACTAGAGGAAGCAAGGTTTGTGGACCACACCCTTGGGCTTCCTCCCAGGGGGGAAAGCCCGGGACTGGAGGAGCTCGAAGGGCACATGCCATGGCCCAGGCCTGGAGGGTCACCCTTGTGGCCACCCCTTGGTAGTCCCCACACATTGGATGACAGCTAGAATGAGAATGCTACTGCTCCCCATGTGTTATACTTCAACCCCTGGACAACTTAGACAAGGAGGAGGAGAAAGAAGTGGCAGCAGATTGCCAGGAAACCAGCCCCCGCTGATGGTGGAGCTCTCTGTCAGGATGAGATGCAGCCTGGGGCACTAGGGCAATCTGCTCCCCAGCAAGAGTTGGCAGAGGCTAAAGACAACATGCCCCATCCTTTCTTGAGCGACAGAGAGAGTTGCTGATCCTAACACCTGTGAAGTAACAGCCATTCACCAGTTTAAGTACTAATTAGACACTTGTGGCTTTGAAGAAGCTGCCCATAAATATCATGGCACTTCTCTCTTAGCCTTAGTGTTAACAACTATCTTATCTAGTTGACTGGCAGTATTCCCGTTTTCATGACTTTGGACTGGCTACATTTTCACCTATTCTGTTTACTCCTTGCTGACTCGTGTATCTGGACCTCTGATCTGCTGTAATGACTTCTGGATGGGTTGTTGACCACTTGCGTGCCTCTCCCTTCATCTCACTCAGATAATCCGTGACTGACTTGGACTGGACTTACATACCAACCACCTGCTTTCAGGCCCCTAAGAGCCATTAATCCCCTCCATATTAATTGATGTTTTTGGGTGAAACATGCAAAAAATGAAGGGGAAAAAAAGCCACAGCCAGTTTCCCTAAATGTGTAAAAATGCACAAAAACACCCAACCAAGCATCCAAATTCTTTGCAGGACCCCCATGCCCACAAAATAGCATTATTTTGCTCTGTATCTCAGCCCAAATGGTGATTGGAAGTGATATGACTTCACTTCTGGTCATTCATCATTTTAACTTGGGCACACTCTTGGAGGACATACTTTGGGGAAGGTGGCAAACCCCAAAGGTGGATAGGGGGAACTTCAGACACTTGTTCTTTTTGTCCTCTGATATAACTAAGATAACACAACGTATCAATAAACACAATAAAGAAAAAGACAGGAAGCTACACACTTTTAATTCCTGGTCATATGTAATGCATCTTGGATTAATAGCATGTATTGGTGCCAAAGGGAGCGCTCACCAGCACTTGGTGCTCAGTATAATATATTATCAGAAAAAAACCCATCTTTATGATAATAGTTTCATCCAGCCCTGAAGCTAATTAGTAGTCAAAGCAAGAAGAGGGAGGTATTGCTGTTCTATGGCTCGTTTCCCTTGTTCACCTGTGAATGATGCTATTAATATTGCAAGCAAGTGCATGTTAAAAAACAGACTCTGCCTTCCAGGCCTGCTTTCCCGACAAAGAGCAGCCACTTGGGCTGTTTGGTTCTTCTCCTAAGCATCAGAATTACATTTAAATTTAAGCGTACAATTTCAGCAATAAATTTTAGTTTGGGCATTTATTATGTGCAGCGCTCTTCCTTGTTGAACTTTAATGTGCTTTGAAAAATAGGAAATCAACATTTTGAAACTTTGCAGGGAAAAAAATAGAATTTTTTTAAATAATTAGCATCATTCTGCTCAAACAGTAAAGAAAATAATTGGCTATATATGGGACTATAGTGGTGTGTATTGGAAAGAATCAAATTCCAGAGGTGGGGTTACAAGATAGTAAAATCTCTATCACCTGTAACTGGTTGCTCATTTAATGTACCAAGCTCTTTTAAGTGTCATCCAATCCAATGATTTTTATAGTCTGTTAGCACAACTGGATCTGACAAAGTAACATTAAAGTTGGCATCAAAATTAGCATCCTTGGGTAGCTAACAGGGTCCTAGCTCCCTTGACTGGTCCCATTAATAGGGATGGAAAAGAAATTCATATTAACATTTAAAAAGAAGAATTTATACAATTCATGCATGCTATTAAGGAAAGGGTCAGCATATCTTTTGATTTCCCATTACTGGGACGAAACCGTGAGCAGCAGATTCTCTTTTCCCCTTATTTTTCAGTGCTATGTAAATTGCAATCCAAAATGCATCTGTTTGAAAAATGTGCTCAAGCATGTTTGAATTAATGAGAGAAATGCCTGAGAAAGTTCATCCACTGTGAATAATGCCTAGGTAAGTACCTACATTAGGAAAAGTTTGTATCAAAAGATACACAAGTTTATCTTGTATCAAAAGATACAGAAATTTAGACACATGAAGAAAAAACTGTCCTGCATCCCTGTGCAAACAAAACAAGGATGTGGGGGGAGTGAGTGGGATCAGAAAAATGAAAGGTCCTTTAGGTTTTCACATCTCTTCTGATTAAACTATGGGTGTGTCTGCATTGTAAAAATAATGCCACTTTATTTCACACCACTTTAAGTTCTGTGACTCCCTCCTATGGAATACTAGGATTTATAGTTTTGCAAGGTCTTTAGCCTTCTCTACCAGAGTGCTGGTGCCTCACAAAACTACAAATCCCAGAATTTTGTAGGGTAGAACCATGGCAGTTAAAGTGGTCTCAAACTGCATTATTTCAGTAGTGTAGATGCATCCTTACAGTTCATCCAGAAGGGGGAAAGTCTCTGGAAATATCAAACATTCCCATTTTTTTTTTGTTTAGATCTTACCTGCATATGCATTGTTTTGCACCCAAACTCTTCCTTGAAATATGCCAGGTTTCCCTTACTTTCCCCTCCCTTGTGTCTTTCCCTTTTCTTTCTTACTGTTCATGAGTCACATCCACTCTCACAAATCATTTTAGAAATTGATTTTCACCAGCCTTGTTTATTATTATTTGCGAGTTATAGTCAAAGTGCTAAAGCGCTTTAGCAATATTAGGGTCATTTTGTCTTGGTTCAAACATTCCTCCTTCCCTCTCTTGATCGCTGTTAAATTTGTGTCCTGGAAATGATAGCTCTGTTTATTTGCAGTGGTCATCTTAGCTAGTTCCAGGATGATACAAGCAGACAGCCAAGTAGAGATACATTTCAATTTGGAGCATATTGGGTTAATTTCAACTGACCTGAGGAGAAAGAATGAAAAGCCCTTAGTAAAACTAACAGCCTCGACAGACCAGCATCAAAGGCTGGCATTGGGGCAGAGTAAGGGCGTGGCGTCCGCATGACAAATGCCCCAACTCCACCCCCATGCCAGCGTGATGATGCGCACCCCACCACACGGCAGGCAGCTTGACTGAGCTCTTCTGGTGCTGCATCCAGATGACACAGTGCCAAAGGAGTTTCAAAAAGCCGCGGCATCAGCGGCTATGGCACTCTTTCCATGGCGTAAAAAGGAGCCGTTTTTTGCAGCTCCTTTTTGCGCCATGGAAAGGCCAGATCAGGGCCGTGGTGTGTAGTTGCCCTGATCTGGCAAAAACAGAAGCAGCTTCAGGCCGCCTCTTAAGGGCAGTTGGTTCAGCCCATAAGTTCCCAAGAAGAACAATTGGCCCTCTATTTCAGTTGGCTAACGATCCACAGATCTGAGTATCTGCAAATGGCCTCACCTCGTTATCTTCAGTGGTGGCACATGCACACAGCTGAGCCAACATGGCCACACACATGTTGGCATCTGTTGACAGTAACGGGACTTCAGGTCCACATTTTCTGATAAGCTGTGAGGAGGTCCAAAACCAAACTGCCAGAGGGCCGACTGTATTTCAGGATGAAGAAAATGTCACATGGTTTTCCACAATTGGTTTATACAGGAACAAAACCTGGGACATTTTCTTGTCTGTAGGGGCTCAAAATCAGCTTTCTGGTTTGGGTTGGTTTTAGCTTCCCATTATATCTAACCCCCATGCCTCTGATACAGTATGGAGTATTTTGGCAAATTAAAATGGCTTCTCCCAGCCATCTATTGCTGTTTGAAATGTTGCTGCTGTGGCTGCTAAGATGATAATACAAGTAGCAGAACTCCCCAGCTTTGATACCTGGGGCTGGCATGATCACTGATCCTCTGCTATCATGGGAGTTTATCCATGTGGAGAAAATCATAGTCATTTCCCGGGAAAGTTGTGAAGATTTTCCCCATGAATGATTTGTTGCTGGTTATTCCCTGGTTATTCCCAGGATAAGTCCTCTTTAATCTCAATGTTGTATGAAAATCTTCATTGTGATTGCGTGACTTTCCTGGGGAAATTATTGTTTAAACCCCTGGTTTCCCCGACTTTTCCCTGTGTGATAAAATTTTTACTCATATGCTCAGCCCGCAGCAAATTCACCACACACAAGTCTTCCTCTTCCCCAGAGAAAGTCTAGCTACTGGGGCTGTTGGAAGTTTGCATGTTACATTGGATGGAGGGAGGGATGGATGGATGGATGGATGTAGGTAGGTTCAGGGAAGGCTTGTGTAGGATATCTTCACTCCTTAAGACAGATTTGCCAAGTTTTGTCTCTGTTTGAACAGTTATAGTTTTTAAAAATCAAGACCTGGACTACATTGTGTGGATATTTCTGCAATATTTTACAATAGCTTCCCTTCTCCTGTAATACTCAAAGTAAGGCTCCTACCACGCAAGAACTTTAACTCTCAGCAATGGAATTTTGTTTTCTCTTTCAGCTTTTTCAGAATTACTTAAAATCTCTTTTTAATGGGTGTTACTTATCACATTCTCTGGTAATGCTACCATTCTTTCTCTTTTTAGTGGGTAATAATCCAGCTCCCTCATTGATATAAAATACCCAGTCTTCAGCCTCATAGTTTATCCACTTTAGAACCAGGTTATTGT
This sequence comes from Sceloporus undulatus, assembly GCF_019175285.1. Taxonomy (NCBI): domain Eukaryota; kingdom Metazoa; phylum Chordata; class Lepidosauria; order Squamata; family Phrynosomatidae; genus Sceloporus; species Sceloporus undulatus. The sequence continues at coordinate 41,685,781 of NC_056527.1, read as the reverse complement.
CTCATAAAATTGTTGCGATGGCACTGTTAATGCTGGCTATTATTTTAGAGGCCAAAATCATAATCTTCATCATAAAGATTTATGACTTTTTTACTTGCTTAAAGTTTTCAAACTGTGGGGCCATATCCAGCCATTGATTTCCCCTCCTTGCAAGTGACCCAGGGATTTTTTTTAATATTATTATTGTTGTTGCAATTGGTTTCTTTGCCCCTTGAGATTTAACACTGTAGCATCAAAAGAATGCACTCGTATTCCTAACACAAATTTATTAACGTTGTACTGTAGAATTGATGCCATAAAGCACTATCATTCTCAGTCCAAAGGCTAAGTGTGGTGTGGGTTTGACAGAATTGTGCATCATTTCAGGAAGCCAACATTTTTCTTAATATCAGCCTCTGAAAACAAAGTTATCAATGAGTGATGTTGCTATTATTGAGCTGATGGTGAATCCAAGCACTGCTCTGTCCTACCCTGAAATAGCTTGAAACAACAGCAGCGTCCACATTCAGACACTACAAATCACAATATGCTATGGCAAACTTCAAAGAGAAATCAAAATGTCCAAATAAAGACAAGATAAAAGTCCAGATGGGAAGTCAAGGAAAGAACAGAAAGAACACCAACATAGTTTAGATCAGCCAATAAATATGCAAGCAACCAGGTGGAATATGAATCACTAGATAACTATATCTTTACAAGACACCTACCAATCCATTTCTTGAAGATTTCTACAAGCATTCATTACATCTTGTTTTAAAAGTTGAGATACTTTGCAAGGGTACATAAAGATCACTCTGAATCCCCTTTTCTCTATGTGTGATGTATTAATTTTCTCACTATAGTCTATAATGAGCAGATGCATAATAAGAAGAGAGCTGACAGCTTTCATCCCTTCTATCCTGTACATTCCATTTAGATGCCATTCAAGGGCCCAATAGAGTTAAGTACAGTGGGCTCTCCATATCCACAGGTTTGATATCAGCAGATTTGAGCAATTGAAATGAAGAAACATTTAAGTTTTTTTAACCTGTGATGGCCAGACTTATGGTCGGAACAGATGGCCCTGAAGGGGCAGCTTGAAGCCGTCCCTTCAAAAGACAAATTGGGACAATGGCAACCACATGCTGCAGCTCCAATCCACCTTGAAGCTGGCTAAAAAAGGAACAGCAAAGATCCTCTCCTTTTTCAGCCAGCAAAAAGCTGGCTTTTCCAGCCCCGCTGAAGCCGAAAGCCAGCTTCATGATACTCCTATAGCATGTGGCGTGTAAACACCGCACCGCACTGCCAGAGTGCCATGAAGTCACCCACGTATAAATGGCCAGGGCAGTTTCAGGGCAACTTCCAGAGAAGCAATGTCAAAACACCATGCCCCAAAGCTGCAAAGAGCCAACTGTTTGGCCTCTTAGAAGCATTTTTTATTGTTGTTGTTGGGGCAAATACAGTAGTCCATGAATAATCAAATCTGGAAATGTTTAATCTGCCAAGCTGAAGGCCTCGAATACCTTGCTGAATCTTCAGTCTCAGAATTTCCATACTGAAAGTTGACACAGCACTTCTTCACAATTCAGTATGATGGGTGCTTTTCACTCAATGTTTGTATCATACGCTCATGGATTTCCTTTCGAGTTTTCATCTGCTGGAACAGGAACTTGATGATAGCCCAGAGTTCAGCATTTGAAAATTCCACACTTTTTGTTGATTTGGTTCTATCAAATATCTGAAAAAATCCAGAAATTAGAGCAATAGTCCTGAAAATTGGTAGCTTACAATGCAACAGAACACTCTTTCGAGCTACAGTGACAAAACTATGCTCACATATTGGGAAGTGGGCTGAGCAAAGAATTTTTCAGCACCCCTTTATATTCAGAGGATTTTTTCATCTAGTGATGAAACACATTGTTTGTCATCACATGTGATTATCTTCATCTATGTATCTTGTATTTATCATTTTTTTATGATTAATCATTGGAGCATAAACACGGGATTAATTATAGAAATGATCAGACATGCACTTTGGGTATATCACTATAGTTTAAACCTGAGCACTTCCAAAAGGCCGCATCACCATTAGGGACCATGGAACTTCAGGTAAGCCCCTGTTTTCCCTAATGATGGCCCCATATGTTTCCTCAGTGCCATCTTACAATCCTGCTGAATTCAACAGAACATGAAGACCTGCTGGATTAAATTGAATTTGTGTCCAGGTAAAACTACATAGATTGCATCAGTACCAAAGCCACTGTTGGGCACCCAGTGCACATCTCTATCAGGGTCTCCAAGCCTATTTGTTGGGCTGAGTTATAGGTTACCAAAATATATTTACCACAAAACAGGGATGAAGAAAGCTGCCATTCTCACACATTCTTTTTTTTTTTTTTTTACAACAAATTTATGATAAAAGATGTTTTGGGAGCTTCTTATCAGAAAGCAAACCAAACAAAATTCTCAACCATCACTAACAGTAAGTCAGTCCAAGTGGAACCATTAATGTTTTCTTTCTTCAACGAATCATTGTAATGCCAGCTTAATTTTGTCACTTCAGGAGCAGCTGGGATTTAGTCAGTTATCAGTCAACAAATACGTACATTTTACCTCCACTTATTTCCCACCTCTTCATTAATGGTTTCCTAATGTATTTTAGTGAAAGATGGACGGGCTCCTTCTCAAACATTACATTCCTTAGATAGTTTATCTGGAGAGCTCAGCGTTCCACAACCGGCAGTCACTCATGTATGAAAATACGTCTTATGCCTCTTACTGGATTACCCTACCTAAATGCTCTCATGACAATGTATTTCACATTATATCCTCACATGGTACAGTAATCGTCCTTTTGCAGTTTTCTGGCCCATTACAGATCACCTACAGTTGGTTTTCCAATATCAAACAACTGCTCTACTGTAAAAATAAATACAGTATGTTTCAGACAAGAGAAACTATTCTGTTCATGATTTCTCCACACATTTTGAGGTGTCAGACAGAAATACAAGGACTTGGAGACTATGGTCTAAATCTTATGGCTAGTCTGCAAGTAGACCTATTTAGTCAAATGGAACTTGGTAAGTCAACAGTTATATAAGTTCCATTGCGTCTATGGCTCTACTCTAGCTGAGACTAGAAATTTAGGTCAATTGTTCTGTTGCACAGAAGGGTAGGCCTACTGACTCAATTGTCATTTGGTAACTCTGCATCATGCAGGCCAATGTATTTATAGTTATCCTCATATATATTTCTTCTCTTAATTCTAAAAAACATTTTATACATAAATAACCAAAGACCTCAGGTGTTTAATTCTTGCCTTAGAACTTCTCCACAATACACATTTTTTCTTTAATTTCCATGGGCTGCATCCAGTGAATGCTTGGGTTTGTAGTTTGGTAGTAGAATTCCCTGGCTGAGAAGGCCCTTCCCTAAACTGCCAATCCCAGGATTCCACAGGATGGAGCCATGGCAAATAAAGTAGTATGAACTAGTCCTCAGAAATCTATTATTCTATCTTCCACCCTCCCAACAGTGGCGTTTTTTTCAAAGAACACATGCCTTTTGTAGCTTATCTGTTCTTTGTCTTACAGAATGTAAACCACTTAAAGAGTGCTGATTTCACTATGAAGTGGTAAAGTAATGTAAATGCTATTGCTATTCTCATTCATAACTTATGCCATCTTAACCACACTCTGATGCTCTTTGGCCACACATGTCCTGGTTTTCATCTGTGAAATGCTGGAAAATATGTTGCATGGGTTAGGAGTTCCTTAGAAGAAAGATAGGATATATAAGTAAATAAAATAAATCCAACAGTTTTTCAGGTGGAAATAATGCATGAAACACTTCTGTAATACTGACAATTTGGAATGTGACCATTCTTTCTCTCTTCCTAATGTTTTCTGTTATTTGGCTTCCGTCATTTGGCTTCAATCAAATCATCGTTATTTACCTGAAAGATCAATATTTTGGTAACTCCCTGAACAATCATTTCTTAGAAATTAGCAGTTGGATACATATTGGTTATGTATACAGTGAAAATGGCTATTTAAAGGACACATAATAGCTATAATACAGTAATTAGTATGGGAAATAAGCCAACAAGAAATAGGACTCTTGGTAACTAAAAACTAAACTGAGCCCATAAGATCAACAAAAATGTGAAAGTTTTTTATATATAGCACAATTTTTATATATATATAACTGAGATCGTTCAATAAAATTTAAATATAAGAGCTTTAAATGCATGCTATTTTCTTACGGAATCATTGCTGTGACCCAAGGGGTTGCTTATGTTGTTGCTGTGTGTCTCCAAATGGTTTCTGGCTTATGGAGACTAAGGTGAACCTATAACAGGGTTTTCTTGACAGGACTTATTCAGGGAGAGAGGTGCCATTGCCTTCCTCCGAGCGTGAGAAAAAGCGACTTGTTCAAGATCTCCCAGGGGCCTTCTGTGGCTGAGTAGGGATTTGAACCCTTGTCTAGGCTGAATCTGCACTACAGAAATAATGTGGTTTGATACTACTTTAATTGCCATAATTCAATGCTGTGGAATTCTGGGATGTTTAGTTTTGTGAGATATGTAGTCCTCTCTATCAGAGCGCTCTGGTGCCACACAATAAACTACAAATCCCAGGATTCCATAGGATGGAGTCATAGCAGTTAAAGTGGAGTCAAATTGCATCACTTCTGCAGTGCAGACTCAGCCCTAGTCCAACACTTTAACCAACGCACTACAACTGTCTCTCTCCAAAGGCTAGAAATACTGATTTAATTTTTCCAACTTACCAGTATTACTTCTATGTAGATTCAAATCTCATTTGCTTTGACTCTGATGATATTGATTTTGGATAATTGCTTTCAGTGCTGTAGCTTTCAAAAATTACTAAACATTCAGAATAGTGTTTCAGTTTAACATCTAGGAAATTTCAATTGTGTATATTGACTGTATATTGATGATGCCCGGAAATGAATTCTAT